>NW_027039030.1:0-44971 GCF_034236695.1 Oncorhynchus nerka
CCCTCGTTTAAATGAAGATATGGATTTCTCACCCTTCCTGTAGGGTCGTGATGGGTCCATTTGCTGTCATCTAAGTAGACATTTTGCTCAATTTCCCTCAGCTATGTTTAGACTGTTGTTGTTCATGCTTTGCTGTGTTCTAGTGTACTGTGGAATACATTGCTTTCTTATTCTTGACACTTCTCCCAGTCATATTTAAGGTTAGAACTACTTTTTCGTGTTCTGATACTTCTAGCTTGGAGTTGTATCTTTATGATAACATAGCTTCAGTATTTCATCTTTTAATGTGTAGTATTGCTTACTAGGTGTGTCCAATCAATTGTGTAACCACTCCCTCTTCCAATTAGGGCTAATTGGAAGAAGTTGTTCAAAAGAGGACATTGTATTCCTTTTTTTTCTTTGTACTCCCTGGACGAAGGCCATGCAGATGAAACGCGTCGTTTAAAAAAAAACTTGTGTCTATTGAACATGCCATACTAATAAAGGCATTTTTAATTAATTATATGAAGAGTGCCTCGGTCCTCTAAAAGATGTACTATTGTGTACCTTGGTAGTGCTTCCTTCCCTCTTTCTATCAAATCAAATGTATTTATAAAGCCCTTTTACATCAGCAGATGTCACAGAGTCGCTTATACTGAAATCCAGCCTAAAAATCCAAACCGCAAGCAATGCAGATGTGTAGAAGCACATTGGCTAGGAAAAACTCCCTGAAAGGCAGGAACCTAGGAAGAAACTTAGAGAGGAACCAGGCTCTGAGGAGTGGCCGATTGGAAATGATTAGAATACATGGCCAGTAAGGCCAGATTGTCCTTCAAGATGTTCAAATGTTCATAGATGGCCAGAGAGAGAGATCCATAGCTGCTGGCAGAACAGGAATCAAGGTAAGACCCAAGTGCAGACTGTGTTGAAGTAACAATGTTAATTACAGGGGCAGGCAAACGACAGGTCAAGGCAGGCAAGGATTCGATAATCCAGAGTAGTGGCAAAGGCACAGGACGGCAGGCAGGCTCAGGGCAGGCCAGTAGTCAACAGGCGGGCTCAGATTCAGGACATGCAAGGTCAAAACCAAGAGAGTGAGAAAAGAGACTGGGGAAAAGCAGGAGCTGAAACAAAATGCTGGTTGGCTTGCCAGTTTATCTTGTTTGTCAACAGACTAACATAGGAATAAGAACCCAGGGGATAATGGGGAAGATGAGCAACACCTGGAGGGGTTGGGGGCAAGGACAGGTGAAACAGACCAGGGGTGACAACATTTTAAACTGGAGTAGTAGCACAACCAGGTGGACTGGGGTTGTGGGTCATCGAGCCAGGTAATCCCTGAGACATTGTCCCTAGGGCTCAGGTCCTCCAGGAGGGGGAAGAGAGGGGTATTAGAGGGATCATGCTTACATTCACAAAACCAAATAAGACAGGAGAATTACACCAGATATATTTATTTACCTTTATTTAACTAGGCAAGTCAGTTTCAGAACAAATTCTTATTTTCAATAACGGCCTAGGAGGGTGGGTTAACTGCCTTGTTCAGGGGCAGAACGACAGATTTTTACCTTGTCAGCACAGGGATTCAATCTTGTAACTTTTCAGTTACTAGTCCAATGCTCTAACCACTAGGCTACCTGCCACCCCATACAACAGACTGACCCCAGCCCTCCGGCACATAGGCGATTACAGCATAGATACTGGAGGATGAGATGTCGGGGACACTGTGGCTGTGTCGATTCCCTGGACAGGGCCAACTAGACAGGATATAACCCCACACACTTTGTCAAAGCACAGCCCACACCGCACTAGAGGATATCAACAGACCACAATTTACTACCCTGAGACAAGGCTGAGTATACTGTAGACCACAAGGTCTTCTCCACTGCATGAGCCAGAGGGGGCGCAAGACCAGACAGGAAGTTCACGTCAGTGACTCAACCCACTCAAGGTGAGTACAGTGTTACATTGTTGCATCACTGGCAGGAGAGAACATATTGGCATTGTTGCATCACTGGCAGGAGAGAACATATTGGCATTGTTGCATCACTGGCAGGAGAGAACATATTGGCATTGTTGCATCACTGGCAGGAGAGAACATATTGGCATTGTTGCATCACTGGCAGGAGAGAACATATTGGCATTGTTGCATCACTGGCAGGAGAGAACATATTGGCATTGTTGCATCACTGGCAGGAAGAACATATTGGCATTGTTGCATCACTGGCAGGAGAGAACATATTGGCATTGTTGCATCACTGGCAGGAGAGTAGCTCGAGTCTGAGAATGAGTTTATGGCAGGGGATGAAATAACTTTAGTTAGGGAGCAAATAAACCTAATGAAGCCGTTCATGTTTGAGGCGATCGTTGCCCCAGATCAGTTTGATCTCGTAGCAGTAACAACACAGATATGCCGCCTGAAACACCTCAGCTAGAGGGTCAGAGTAGCGGTGACACAACCTGGTGTGAGTGTGGATACTGACAGATAATGGATAGGGAGTATGAGTGTGTGAGTTGTAGAGATGGTGGCGATACAGTACAAGATCCCAGTGGATGGTGGCTGTTTTACATCCAGTCAGAGGTTCCTGTCAATATGTCTGGATGGCAAAGTATTGGACTAATCCTTATGAAGGACTTCCTGGCAGAAGAAGTTACTCCGACCAGTCAGCAGCAGGTATGCCAGTTAAATAATAGCTGAAATGTTGGTTTATTCTACATTGTTTAAAGCTAACATCAGTAGTGGGTGTGTGCTCAATTGAGATAGAATCATTAACATATAACGATAATTATCATAAGCACTGTTTGGCTCGATAGTACGCATTGACATTTTGATTAATGCCGGAGTCGCAGACAGCATCATGATTCATTAAATCTCATTCTAACCAATAATGGGGCGTGCTCAACATGAATACAATATGATTTCGTTTCGGTATCAGATTAATTCTTCTTATGATTTTGTTTACAGAGCATACAGGCTGGTTATCGCTAGTTCACCCTGCTATGGGCACAAGGGAGAATTGGACGAGGAGTACGGCGTGTCATCCCTGCGTGTGTCGTTTCTTCCATAAGGAGAACATACCTAGAAGCTAGTGGCATTTACATTGACTTTGCGCTGGAATAAAACCAGTTCATTTATTAAATCTAGCCTGCTGTATTATTTTCAAGACATGGGCCTAATGTCTGTGTAAAAATAGTATTCGTTAGCTTGTCCACTATAATAAACAGGTTCAAAGGGTACCAAGATAAAACTACTTTCAACACGTACTAACCCCCTGTCCCTGTTGCTATAGTGACTTCAACTAGCTTTGACTGCCATCTATTGGAAAGGAAAGGTAACTACACGGGGAAGCCAGAGTTAAAGGAGACTTTAATAATATATACCAATTAGCAGATGTCTTTATCCAAAGTGAACTGGGTTACATGGTAGTGGAATCAGATCATAGAAACAGGATTAAAAAAGACATAGTAAATTACAGGGTTATTAAGGTGTTTTTACAAGTTCCAATGAAACAAGAAGGATTCACATGAAGATTGGGATTGCAAGTCTTGGCCTCATGTACAATATCAATGCAACAGTAGTTTACCTTATAGCTTACCTTATGCAATCAGCAGTTTACATACATTTTGTACCTAATGATATGTAACCATTGATTCTAGAAGAATGTAACTTATAAATGACTATTCGTACGCGAACAGAACCCAAAAATATAAGCTTGTTTTACTCCAATATTTGTAAACAAAGGAAGTGTAAACAAACACACTATAGCCTCAAAGCCACAATCAACAGCTTGATCCACTGAATGGGAAGAAGATGTGCCGTGCTGCATAAGGCAGCGCAAGACTGGTTCTCTGATCCACACCCATTTGGTGTTGTTTTGAATGTGCATATCTGTATTCCCAGTCATGTGAAATCCATAGATTGGAGACATTTATATATACATTTTATATATACATTATATATATACATTATATATATACATTTATATATACATTTTTATATATACATTATATATATACATTATATATATACATTTTATATACATTTTATATATACATTATATATATACATTTATAATATTGTTTATATATACATATATATATATTATATATATATACATTTTATATATACATTATATATATATACATTATATATATACATTATATATATACATTATATATATACATTTTATTATATATATATACTTATATATATATACATTTTATATATACATTTATATATACATTATATATATACATTTTTATATATACATTTATATATACATTATATATATACATTATATATATACATTTTATATATACATTATATATATACATTTTATATATACATTATATATATATACATTATATATATATACATTATATATATACATTTTATATATACATTATATATATATATATTTTATATATACATTATATATATACATTATATATATATACATTATATATATACATTTTATATATACATTATATATATACATTATATATATATACATTTTATATATACATTTTATATATACATTATATATATACATGATATATATACATTTTAATATACATTATATATATACATTATATATATACATTATATATATACATTTTATATATACATTATATATATACATTATATATATATACATTTTTAATATACATTATATATATATACATTATATATATACATTATATATATACATTATATATATACATTATATATACATTATATATATACATTATATATATACATTATATATATATACATTTTATATATACATTTTATATATACATTATATATATACATGATATATATACATTTTATATATACATTATATATATACATTATATATATATACATTTTATATATACATTATATATATACATTTTATATATACATTATATATATACATATATATATATACATTATATATATACATTTTATATATACATTATATATATACATTATATATATATACATTTATATATACATTATATATATACATTATATATACATTATATATATACATTTTATATATACATTATATATATATACATTTTATATATACATTTATATATACATTATATATATACATGATATATATACATTTTTAATATACATTATATATATACATTATATATACATTATATATATACATTTTATATATACATTATATTTATACATTATATATATACATTTTTAATATACATTATATATATATACATTATATATATACATTATATATATACATTATATATATACATTATATATATACATTATATATATATACATTATATATATACATTATATATATATACATTTTATATATACATTTTATATATACATTATATATATACATGATATATATACATTTTTAATATACATTATATATATACATTATATATATACATTATATATATACATTATATATACATTATATATATACATTATATATATATACATTTTTAATATACATTATATATATATACATTATATATATACATTATATATATATACATTATATATATATACATTATATATATACATTATATATATACATTTTTAATATACATTATATATATACATTATATATATACATTATATATATATACATTATATATATACATTTTTAATATACATTATATATACATTATATATATACATTATATATATATACATTTTATATATACATTTTATATATACATTATATATATACATGATATATATACATTTTTAATATACATTATATATATACATTATATATATACATTATATATACATTATATATATACATTATATATATACATTATATGAACTGTAACTCAGTAAAGTCTGAAATTGTTGCATGTTGCGTTTATATATTTGTTCAGTATATTTCTATGGCTGGTTGCAACTGTCTGTTTGCCTTTTGCAGATTTCAAAATACAATCCTGGAAAAAATGTAGTTTGGAAAGCAAATGTCTACCGCTGAAAAGAGATGACTAATGTATATGTTAAAACAATACAAAAAAATATAACAATTAATCTACTCCCAATTTCTAGCTAACAGCAGCACTGTTTTTCAAAGTCGCTCATCTTGAGATTTACATTTACATTACATTTAAGTCATTTAGCGACTTACAAATTGGTGCATTCACCTTATGACATCCAGTGGAGCAGCCACTTTACAATAGTGCATCTAAATCTTTTAAGGGGGTGAGAAGGATTACTTTATCCTATCCTAGGTATTCCTTAAAGAGGTGGGGTTTTCAGGTGTCCCCGGAAGGTGGTGATTGACTCCGCTGTCCTGGCGTCGTGAGGGAGTTTGTTCCACCATTGGGGGGCCAGAGCAGCGAACAGTTTTGACTGGGCTGAGCGGGAACTGTACTTCCTCAGTGGTAGGGAGGCGAGCAGGCCAGAGGTGGATGAACGCAGTGCCCTTGTTTGGGTGTAGGGCCTGATCAGAGCCTGGAGGTACTGAGGTGCCGTTCCCCTCACAGCTCCGTAGGCAAGCACCATGTTCTTGTAGCGGATGCGAGCTTCAACTGGAAGCCAGTGGAGAGAGCGGAGGAGCGGGGTGACGTGAGAGAACTTGGGAAGGTTGAACACCAGACGGGCTGCGGCGTTCTGGATGAGTTGTAGGGGTTTAATGGCACAGGCAGGGAGCCCAGCCAACAGCGAGTTGCAGTAATCCAGACGGGAGATGACACGTGCCTGGATTAGGACCTGCGCCGCTTCCTGTGTGAGGCAGGGTCGTACTCTGCGGATGTTGTAGAGCATGAACCTACAGGAACGGGCCACCGCCTTGATGTTAGTTGAGAACGACAGGGTGTTGTCCAGGATCACGCCAAGGTTCTTAGCGCTCTGGGAGGAGGACACAGTGGAGTTGTCAACCGTGATGGCGAGATCATGGAGCGGGCAGTCCTTCCCCGGGAGGAAGAGCAGCTCCGTCTTGCCGAGGTTCAGCTTGAGGTGGTGATCCGTCATCCACACTGATATGTCTGCCAGACATGCAGAGATGCGATTCGCCACCTGGTCATCAGAAGGAGGAAAGGAGAAGATTAATTGTGTGTCGTCTGCATAGCAATGATAGGAGAGACCATGTGAGGTTATGACAGAGCCAAGTGACTTGGTGTATAGCGAGAATAGGAGAGGGCCTAGAACAGAGCCCTGGGGACACCAGTGGTGAGAGCACGTGGTGAGGAGACGGATTCTCGCCACGCCACCTGGTAGGAGCGACCTGTCAGGTAGGATGCAATCCAAGCGTGGGCCGCGCCGGAGATGCCCAACTCGGAGAGGGTGGAGAGGAGGATCTGATGGTTCACAGTATCGAAGGCAGCCGATAGGTCTAGAAGGATGAGAGCAGAGGAGAGAGTTAGCTTTAGCAGTGCGGAGCGCCTCCGTGATACAGAGAAGAGCAGTCTCAGTTGAATGACTAGTCTTGAAACCTGACTGATTTGGATCAAGAAGGTCATTCTGAGAGAGAGATAGCGGGAGAGCTGGCCAAGGACGGCACGTTCAAGGGTTTTGGAGAGAAAAGAAAGAAGGGATACTGGTCTGTAGTTGTTGACATCGGAGGGATCGAGTGTAGGTTTTTTCAGAAGGGGTGCAACTCTCGCTCTCTTGAAGACGGAAGGGACGTAGCCAGCGGTCAGGGATGAGTTGATGAGCGAGGTGAGGTAAGGGAGAAGGTCTCCGGAAATGGTCTGGAGAAGAGAGGAGGGGATAGGGTCAAGCGGGCAGGTTGTTGGGCGGCCGGCCGTCACAAGACGCGAGATTTCATCTGGAGAGAGAGGGAGAAAGAGGTCAGAGCACAGGGTAGGGCAGTGTGAGCAGAACCAGCGGTGTCGTTTGACTTAGCAAACGAGGATCGGATGTCGTCGACCTTCTTTTCAAAATGGTTGACGAAGTCATCTGCAGAGAGGGAGGAGGGGGGAGGGGGAGGGGATTCAGGAGGGAGGAGAAGGTGGCAAAGAGCTTCCTAGGGTTAGAGGCAGATGCTTGGAATTTAGAGTGGTAGAAAGTGGCTTTAGCAGCAGCGACAGAAGAGGAAAATGTAGAGAGGAGGGAGTGAAAGGATGCCAGGTCCGCAGGGAGGCGAGTTTTCCTCCATTTCCGCTCGGCTGCCCGGAGCCCTGTTCTGTGAGCTCGCAATGAGTCGTCGAGCCACGGAGCGGGAGGGGAGGACCGAGCCGGCCTGGAGGATAGGGGACATAGAGAGTCAAAGGATGCAGAAAGGGAGGAGAGGAGGGTTGAGGAGGCAGAATCAGGAGATAGGTTGGAGAAGGTTTGAGCAGAGGGAAGAGATGATAGGATGGAAGAGGAGAGAGTAGCGGGGGAGAGAGAGCGAAGGTTGGGACGGCGCGATACCATCCGAGTAGGGGCAGTGTGGGAAGTGTTGGATGAGAGCGAGAGGGAAAAGGATACAAGGTAGTGGTCGGAGACTTGGAGGAGTTGCAATGAGGTTAGTGGAAGAACAGCATCTAGTAAAGATGAGGTCGAGCGTATTGCCTGCCTTGTGAGTAGGGGGGAAGGTGAGAGGGAGAGGTCAAAAGAGGAGAGGAGTGGAAAGAAGGAGGCAGAGAGGAATGAGTCAAAGGTAGACGTGGGGAGGTTAAAGTCGCCCAGAACTGTGAGAGGTGAGCCGTCCTCAGGAAAGGAGCTTATCAAGGCATCAAGCTCATTGATGAACTCTCCGAGGAACCTGGAGGGCGATAAATGATAAGGATGTTAAGCTTGAAAGGGCTGGTAACTGTGACAGCATGGAATTCAAAGGAGGCGATAGACAGATGGGTAAGGGAGAAAGAGAGAATGACCACTTGGGAGAGATGAGGATCCCGGTGCCACCACCCCGCTGACCAGAAGCTCTCGGGGTGTGCGAGAACACGTGGGCGGACGAAGAGAGAGCAGTAGGAGTAGCAGTGTTATCTGTGGTGATCCATGTTTCCATCAGTGCCAAGAAGTCGAGGGACTGGAGGGAGGCATAGGCTGAGATGAACTCTGCCTTGTTGGCCGCAGATCGGCAGTTCCAGAGGCTACCGGAGACCTGGAACTCCACGTGGGTCGTGCGCGCTGGGACCACCAGATTAGGGTGGCCGCGGCCACGCGGTGTGGAGCGTTTGTATGGTCTGTGCAGAGAGGAGAGAACAGGGATAGACAGACACATAGTTGACAGGCTACAGAAGAGGCTACGCTAATGCAAAGGAGATTGGAATGACAAGTGGACTACACGTCTCGAATGTTCAGAAAGTTGAGCTTACGTAGCAAGAATCTTATTGACTAAAATGATTAAAAATGATACAGTACTGCTGAAGTAGGCTAGCTGGCAGTGGCTGCGTTGTTGACTTTGTAGGCTAGCTGGCAGTGGCTGCGTTGTTGATTCGGGGGCTAGCTGGCTAGCTAGCAGTGTTGATTACGTTACGTTGCGTTAAAGAACGACAATAGCTGGCTAGGTAACCTAGAAAATCGCTCTAGACTACACAAATATCTACACAATTATCTTTTGATACAGAGACGGCTATGTAGCTAGCTATGTAGACGGTGGGCGTTAGCTAGCTGGCTAGCTGCTGGGCAGATACGTTAGGACGACGAAATACGATAATTACGCAATTATCTTTGATACAAAGACGGCTATGTAGCTAGCTAAGAAGAGCACAGATTATTGAGATGGACTATTGCCACAGCAAGCACAATGGCCATCACTATGGCTTCCTCTCCATCATTAGGTGAGTCAGTGTGCTTACACCCCGGGACTATGATTTCTTAATCCGGCCCAGCTAGAACCAATAATTACAAGAACACATTAATTATTATTTAATGTTTCCTTTAGACAAAAAAAACAGTTTATGAATTGTTTGATTTCAGATTCAAATCAAATAAACAAGGAACTTGCAATAAAAAAATATTAATTGACCAAAAAATCCACAGACCTCTGTGTCCTCATATGTAGTTAAGGCCATACTCCTATACGCTATAGTCTATGCTACACAATTTCACACAGTCGACTCTGTGTCCTCATATGTAGTTAAGGCCATGCTTCTATACGCTATAGTCTATGCTACACAATTTCACACAGTCGACTCTGTGTCCTCATATGTAGTTAAGGCCATGCTCCTATACGCTATAGTCTATGCTACACAATTTCACACAGTCGACTCTGTGTCCTCATATGTAGTTAAGGCCATGCTTCTATACGCTATAGTCTATGCTACACAATTTCACACAGTCGACTCTGTGTCCTCATATGTAGTTAAGGCCATGCTTCTATACGCTTTAGCTTTAGTCTATGCTACACAATTTCACACAGTCGACTCTGTGTCCTCATATGTAGTTAAGGCCATGCTCCTATACGCTATAGTCTATGCTACACAATTTCACACAGTCGACTCTGTGTCCTCATATGTAGTTAAGGCCATGCTTCTATACGCTATAGTCTATGCTACACAATTTCACACAGTCGACTCTGTGTCCTCATATGTAGTTAAGGCCATGCTCCTATACGCTATAGTCTATGCTACACAATTTCACACAGTCGACTCTGTGTCCTCATATGTAGTTAAGGCCATGCTTCTATACGCTATAGTCTATGCTACACAATTTCACACAGTCGACTCTGTGTCCTCATATGTAGTTAAGGCCATGCTCCTATACGCTTTAGCTTTAGTCTATGCTACACAATTTCACACAGTCGACTCTGTGTCCTCATATGTAGTTAAGGCCATGCTCCTATACGCTATAGTCTATGCTACACAATTTCACACAGTCGACTCTGTGTCCTCATATGTAGTTAAGGCCATGCTTCTATACGCTATAGTCTATGCTACACAATTTCACACAGTCGACTCTGTGTCCTCATATGTAGTTAAGGCCATGCTGCTATACGCTATAGTCTATGCTACACAATTTCACACAGTCGACTCTGTGTCCTCATGTAGTTAAGGCCATGCTTCTATACGCTATAGTCTATGCTACACAATTTCACACAGTCGACTCTGTGTCCTCATATGTAGTTAAGGCCATGCTTCTATACGCTATAGTCTATGCTACACAATTTCACACAGTCGACTCTGTGTCCTCATATGTAGTTAAGGCCATGCTCCTATACGCTATAGTCTATGCTACACAATTTCACACAGTCGACTCTGTGTCCTCATATGTAGTTAAGGCCATGCTCCTATACGCTATAGTCTATGCTACACAATTTCACACAGTCGACTCTGTGTCCTCATATGTAGTTAAGGCCATGCTCCTATACGCTATAGTCTATGCTACACAATTTCACACAGTCGACTCTGTGTCCTCATATGTAGTTAAGGCCATGCTTCTATACGCTATAGTCTATGCTACACAATTTCACACAGTCGACTCTGTGTCCTCATATGTAGTTAAGGCCATGCTCCTATACGCTATAGTCTATGCTACACAATTTCACACAGTCGACTCTGTGTCCTCATATGTAGTTAAGGCCATGCTCCTATACGCTATAGTCTATGCTACACAATTTCACACAGTCGACTCTGTGTCCTCATATGTAGTTAAGGCCATGCTCCTATACGCTATAGTCTATGCTACACAATTTCACACAGTCGACTCTGTGTCCTCATATGTAGTTAAGGCCATGCTCCTATACGCTATAGTCTATGCTACACAATTTCACACAGTCGACTCTGTGTCCTCATATGTAGTTAAGGCCATGCTTCTATACGCTATAGTCTATGCTACACAATTTCACACAGTCGACTCTGTGTCCTCATATGTAGTTAAGGCCATGCTTCTATACGCTATAGTCTATGCTACACAATTTCACACAGTCGACTCTGTGTCCTCATATGTAGTTAAGGCCATGCTCCTATACGCTATAGTCTATGCTACACAATTTCACACAGTCGACTCTGTCCAATACAACCTTAACTCATTACCTTGACTCGTTCTCTGTTCAATCTAACGTGACCCTGCTGTAAATCAAGCAGACAGATGATCAACATCAATCAGCTGCTAGGGATGTTAGATCTAATATGGACCACGGCACAATGGTCTTCATCGGGTTAACGAAGGAGACAACTAAATATTATGGATGTTCCTCGCAAACAATATTTTCCCTGCACTTTGGCTGTTGCATCGAGTGCTGTATCACTTAGAAGAATCTAACATATATTTAGATTTAACACTTTTGGGTTCCTACATGGTTCCATAGTTTTGATGTCTTCACTATTATACAATGTAGAATATAGTAAAAATAAAGAAAAACCCTGGAATGAGTAGGTGTCCAAACTTCTGATTGGTACTGTCCATTTTGGATTTGTGTGCCCATGAAAACTATATTCACACCGTAACATAAGGAAACACTAAATGGTAAGTAAGCCTAGTTACAGAGCATTTCCAAAATCACCAAACAAAGAACTGTCAGAGCAACATCCAGGATTCTTACCGGGATCAAGTTCAATGTCTCATTTAACTGATAAATGCTTAATATATGAACAACAAACACTGCCATGAATGCAATAAATGTAGTGTTTTATGTGACATGATATTGAACAAATTTGTCAAGACACCAACCATGAGAAAGGGTTAAACAGAGTTGGTTAAAATTAACTCGGGAATTGTATTGAATTTTCCTTATATCAATTACTTATGTTCCTTATATCAATTACTAGTTATCAACAGCTGTATCTGTGAGTTGTCCACCGCAGGAAATCCTCACTGGTACTCTAGTTTATAGAAAGACCCTCAGGCATGCCAGAGGTATTACTGTGTTTCCGGCGTTGTAGCTATCGCGGACATTCGATGCACTGAGTCACATTAGCAGAAATCTCATGCATCCGTTTGACAAGTATGAACATAGGAATGTGTGTTGTGATACACAGTAGACCTCCATTAGGATGAGATCAATTCTTATTCTTTAATTTAATGATGTTCAATTTGTCATTATTTCTATATAGTCTACACATTCTCCTTCTGAACTTCTAGCACCGGTAGGATGGGTGTGGCTTTGTGATAATGACCACAAGAAAAGCCACTCAGAGAGTTGATGCAGTTACATCTCTGACATTGCTTGAACAAAGACCATGATTTTCTATAGAGTTCTGATTTAATCTAGGCCATCATTTTTGTTCAGTTACCTTGGGGTGGACAAATTAACATAAGGCTTTACACGAGGCTAAGAGTTTTAATACAAAGCCAATGAACCACACATCTCAGTTGGCTCTAATCAGTAAACACAAACATATAGGCTCCAATTATACATGTAATTCTATGATTATGCCCATAAAAACGTTTGGTGAAGTCCCTTACCAGGCATAAGAGAATGTTACTTTAACCCCTGCATGGGAGATTTACAATGTTGCTATCACTATGCAGCCAACTACCTACAGTAGGAAACAGTTTCTGAATAATAATATGCCATCTGTTATCACACATGTAACAACTAGGTGGTCGTGCCAATTACAATAAAAAAAAAAAAACAGTTTTATATAAGATATTACACATTTTAATATTACTGTAGGACTGTAAAAAAAAAAAAAGAAAAAGAGAGTAAGATCATTTGAGCTTTAGAAACAAGTGCTTTCATAAATGCATGGCAGGCCTCGTTCCACTCCCTCTATGTGAAAATAGCTTCCCTTAACCTTTCTCCATTATTATCTTTCCATCTCAGTTCTTGCTTGTTAATAACGCCCACATCTGACAGCTGTATAGGTTATAATGGTAGCGGGGCCCTGGTCCTATATGTTCCATTCCTTATATAGCCATTCTGTCTCAGCTCCTCAAAGTGGACAGCCTAGATGCTGTTAATAAATCAAAACGTAATCATAGTCATGAGTTTTGCTCCCACACGGGTCTCGTTTCTACAATAGGAGGGTCATAAAGCTTATTTCAATGACCCAGCCTTAACGAATTTAGTTTATTTATCGATTTTGATTGTCCAACATCAGTTTTAGCATTTATTTATTTTGTCTCTGCCTACAGCGACCTCTTTCCTCTGATGTGGTGCAGCAGATGTTCTCTCAGTAGGTGTCCATGGTCCTGAAATCAAATCATCTGTATTTGCTTGGACACCAGCCTGATCTCCAGCTCCTTCCACCTCTGGAAACTATCTAGGTGGTCATGTGACTTTTCATGCAAGCTGAGGTGGCACAATTCTTCCAGTCCCTGGTTCCATTCCTGACTAGCGCAGATTGCACTCGTGTGAAAAAAGTTTGCCGCAAAAACAGAAGCCTGGATCGATTTGCTTGGAATAGACGAGCCTTGGTCTCTCCACTCTCTTCCCCCATTAGCCATCCTCCTATTGTAGTGGGCCACCAAAAACGTTCGTTGACCCTCATCTCTTGGGAAATGTTCCTCCTTTTCCTCCTGCACTAACATATCCCGTAAAGATCCATTCATTTATGTTGGCCACTTACCGGGATCTTCTATGTTTTTTTGTCTGCACCACCGCTATCATCGGGAACCGGGAGTCCAGGTTCAAGATAGTCGGGTCTTCTCCAGCATTGTTTGGAGATGTGGCTAGGCCTGGTGCGACGTGTTCTTGTCCAGCCAGATAGCTGTAATCATCAGTGGAAGTGCATGGCTCGGACTCTTCAGTTTCTAGCAAACGGGTCTCGTCGTTCTCGGGGAATGAATGGACTGCCCTCGGAGGCTTGACATTCTCCACACCGGCTTCCTGATAGTTTGTCTCTTAGACAAGGTAGCAAATTGTTTCAAATCTCTATAGCTTACTTTTAGCTAAAATTATATCCACTAGTAGTAGCTCCAAACCAAAGAGGAATAGTTTCCTGTACCTGGGATGAGGACATCTCTACGACAGTCATACAGCATCCCCAGCTGGAAGGGTCGGCCCAGAGCGGCTAGCTCGATGGTCTCCAAGTCAGACATGACTCAGTGTTCTGAAAACATATCAGTACTGGGGTTACTTCAGCAGCCCCGGTATTAGAACCTTTCAACAGATCATTTGGCTGTTAACAAAATTACTTGTTTTTGCTCATTGCCCAGGCAATGCAGCGTGTGTAAAATATCACTGATACAGTATGTTATGTAAACATTTGAGTCACTCACATTTTTGTCCACCAGTCTTGTTGTTCTTCCTGAACAGGAAGAGGTCTCTGGAGCCCTGACGGTTGGTGCTCTTATTTCTTCGGATAAAACCCCTGAACTGCAGAAACAAAACATAAAGACACTGTACATGTTGATGGGTTTCTGTTGGACATAATGCAGTCTTAATTAAAACAATCCACCTTAAGAGTTGACTTAAGTAATGCACCAAACTGAAAAAATAGATATTTTAGTTAACTTGCACCTTCCCACCTGCCACAGCAGACACTGCCAGTACTGAATTATAGTAGGTACTGTGGGTCTCTAGTCTGGAAAAACAAAATATTTAGCAAATGTCTTACTTTTTTAAAACTCTGCATTGTTGGTTAAGGGCTCATAAGTACGCATTTCACGGTAAGGTTGTAATTCAGTGCATATGATAAATACAATTTGATATGATTACATTTTTTTTTGATCTACAGTGTATTGTCAAAAACCCCTGAACAACTTCAAACAGACCGACTTGCCCAATGAGTCAAACTGATTAAAGAATCCCACAGTATCCAAACAGTGTAATAATTAGAATACATACAGCAGCTTTAGGTAATAGGCAGAGGGCTGAGCACACATACTACCTCCATCACTTTCTGTGTCGTCTGTTGCTGTCTCTCTTGTCTACCCTCTTCTCTAATCCTGTCCTGGTTGTAAAAAGGGTCAAAGTAAACGATTGTTTTAAGAGTAATTTCAAGCTTTTTTTAACCTGCAAATCCTTTGTAAACCATGTTTAACTTTTTCACTAATTAGAATCTATAGAGCAGTTTGAAGTGATTGTGTGCTAAACCCATCTCTGTTCACTCTCCATCTACTCTGTCACTTTCTCTGTTGCCTCTGTGGGAGCAAGATGTACATATAGTGAGAAACATAATACTGTACCACAAGAGAAAGATACACTTAGAGTGCATTTGCCATTCTGGTAAAATGCATTGTCTATTGTATAGGACAGGAAGCCAAAGTAAGGCCATGAGAGCATAGGACAGCTGGACATACCAAGGTCAGAGGGACACACAAAGGAGGGGGTCAGCCTAATGACCAACGGATGGACTATAGACATAGGCCATATATTTTTAGGACATGAAGAGAAGAGACACAGTCTACTAGTCCTAATAAGGACAGACATACCAAAGAACAAACCAAGCTAAACTTAAGGGGCCCATAGGATAAGATGGGCATGTATTATTTTGGGACATGAAGAGGTCCTGTCACCATTATAACTTAACTGAAAGCAGATATGGGCGTTATTGGGCGTTAACAAGCAGGATGCACAGATTGGGCTATAGTGGTGGCAGATGGACTGAGGGAAGTAACTTCATTTGCATGTGGGATGGACTCATATGTTGTATGTGTACAAAAACAGAGCCAGAGCTCTGGGAAAGTGTGTGTTCATGGACCATCTAGGCTTCTGATATGTTTGTATTAAAAGCCTATATTGAATTCACAAGTTCTTGTAAGTATTATATTTTGTAATGATCCTCCACGACAACTCATCTGTTGCTGTCTCAGGTTCTTGTTTGTTACAGTCTCTTTGTCTTTCCTCTTCTGGTGTCTCTGCATCATATCCTATTGTTGTGTTGCTGTCTCTGTGTTTTGTGCCTCATCTACTCCTCTGTTGCCATCTATCTCTGTGTCTTGTCTGCTGGGTCTCTTTAGTTTTGCAATCCAGAATGGCCAAGGAGATACTGAGGTAGCTTTACTTGTTTTGGGCCTGTGTCTAGGTCACCTACAGTTGAAGAGGAAGTTTACATACACTTAGGTTGGAGTCATTAAAACTCATTTTTCAACCACTTCACAACTTTCTTATTTAACAAACTCAGTTAGGACATCTACTTTCTTCATGACACAAGTCATTTTTACCAACAATTGTTTACAGAAAGCTTATTTCACTTATAACTCACTGTATCACAATTCCAGTGGGTCAGAAGTTTACATACACTAAGTTGACTGTGCCTTTAAACAGCTTGGACAATTCCAGAAAATTATGTCATGGCTTTAGAAGCTTCTGATAGGCTAATTGACATCATTTGAGTCAATTGGAGGTGTACCTGTGGATGTATTTCAAGGCCTACCTTCAAACTCAGTGCCTCTTTGCTTGACATCATGGGAAAAGCAAAAGAAAATCAGCCAATACCTCAGAAAATAAATTGTAGACCTCCACAAGTCTGGTTCATCCTTGGGAGCAATTTCCAAACGCCTGAAGGTACCACGTTCACCTGTACAAACAATAGTACGCAAGTATAAACACCATGGGACTACGCAGCCATCATACCGCTCAGGAAGGAGGTTCTGTCTGAGATTAACGTACTTTGGTTTCGAAAAGTGCAAATCAATCCCAGAACAGCAAAGGACCTTGTGAAGATGCTGGAGGAAACAGGTACAAAATTATCTATATCCACTACGGTTTGCAACTGCACATGGGGACAAATATCGTACTTTTTAGAGAAATGTCCTCTGGTCTGATGACCATCATTATGTTTGGAGGAAAAAGGGGAGGCTTGCAAGCCGAAGAACACCATCCCAACCGTGAACCACGGGGGTGGCAGCATCATGTTGTGGGGGTGCTTTGCTGCAGAAGGGACTGGTGAACTTCACAAAATAGATTGCATCAAGAGGCAGGAAAATGATGTGGATATATTGAGGCAACATCTCAAGACATCAGTCAGGAAGTTAAATCTTGGTCCCAAATGGGTCTTCCAGATGGACAATGACCCCAAGCATACTTCCAAAGTTGTGGCAAAATGGCTTAAGGACAACAAAGTCAAGGTATTGGAGTGGCCATCACAAAGCCCTAACCTCAATCCTATAGAAAATTTGTGGGCAGAACTGAAAAGGCATGTGCGAGCAAGGAGGCCTACAAACCTGACACCAGCTCTGTCAGGAGGAATGGGCCAAAATTCACCCAACTTATTGTGGGAAGGTTGTGGAATGCTACCCGAAACGTTTGACCCAAGTTCAACAATTTAAAGGCAATGCTACCAAATACTAATTGGGTGTACGTAAACTTCTGACACACTAGGAATGTGATTAAAGAAATTAAAGCTGAAATATATAATTTTCTCTACTGTTATTATGACATTTCACTTTCTTAAAATAAAGTGGTGATCCTAACGGATTTAAGACAGGGCATTTTTACTAGGATTAAACATCAGGAATTGTGAAAAATGTTTAATGTATTTGGCTAAGGTGTATGTAAACTTCCAACTTCAACTGTAAATCCTCCTCTTTCCTACCATTTGCACCTGGTTGCTGCTGTTCTAAGTGCTCCACTGGCCTGCTGTTCTAAGTGCTCCACTGGCCTGCTGTTCTAAGTGCTCCACTGGCCTGCTGTTCTAAGTGCTCCACTGGCCTGCTGTTCTAAGTGCTCCACTGGCCTGCTGTTCTAAGTGCTCCACTGGCCTGCTGTTCTAAGTGCTCCACTGGCCTGCTGTTCTCATCAGTCCTCCTCCTTGGCTCTGAAAGGTAGCAAGGAAGAGGTACAACATGCCATCAGCTAGATTTAAAAGGCGACTGCCCTTCCTGATTTGGTCTCGTTTTAGATTTGGTTCATTAAGAAATGCTAGCGGCCATGACTGAATTCAACTGTGAGTTAGATTTCGGAGTGTGGTTTCATGTGTGTATGTGTTCACAGGTGGGAAGAGTTAGCCAATTAGTTTGCCAATTAGCTTCAGCTGGCTGGTGTGCAACCTGAATTTGGATAGTAAATGTAAAGGAGAATATATTTATACAATATTTTCATGTTGCACACCTTGTAGTTCTCATTAATGCTTTCAATATTTGTATATGCATGTATAAAATGTGTCGTTGGTTAGAGGTTAAGTCATTGACATTTGGAGCTATTGGAATTTTAACATATTTTACCATGTACTGTATATTGTATAATTTACCTATGGTCCCTAACTAGCCCCATAGGGATATACAAAGTCAACAACACATTTACCACAGACATTTCGATCTTGGCCGTGTGCAGCTGCACTCCAAATGGATGATTACGTGTGCTGCTAGCTGTTTCTAGCTAGCTAGGCTAATTGAGTCTGCATGTGCTTTCTTCATCCCACCATCGACTGCGAAACCAAAATGTTCCCAAACTGGAGATTTAAACAATGGAGGGTCCTCCAATTCTGGTTTACCGAGCCCACCACTCACCATCTAGAATTCCCGGCTGTGCCTCACAGAAGGTGATTTGCCAGTTCATTTGAAATCCGCCAGTTAAAATTCCAATTTTGATTACAACGTGAGCATAGGTTGTAGTTGTGTTAACAGAATAACCTACAATGTTTTTTCAGCTTTACTCACGGGACAATGGCATACAACCCAGTGTAAGCATAGCCTAGTGTTTCAATATTTAATTTTCATATATTTTGTATTCATTCAGGTTCACAGTGCGGACCAAACCAAGGTCCCGTGCAAAACGGTTTGGTAGGTATACCTGTACCGTTACAGCCCTATCCTAGTATCCTAGTATACTGACACAACAAGGGCAACTCAACTGTAAAGAAAATGTAAATGTTCACATAACAGCGCAACACAACTCCAAACATGACAGATAAGAAGCTACATAGCCCCATAGGCTCTATGAATATAAAGAGACTTGAGCCAAAGAAAAATTGACTTTTGTAATGGAATGAGTTAACAGACCTCGTCAGTTCTACCATTACATAACATTTGAGGACACAATTTAAAGGCCTATGTATTTAATGTTTTGTTCCTGTACAATATAACCACAAAGCTGGCCATCTTTTCCCCCTCTTTCTGGCTGCCCTGCCCCTTCCTGCAGGTTCACCTCTCTGCAGTGCAACAACAATAGAAAAAGTAAGTAGCTAAATGAATAAAGAGTAAAAATGAAAGCACAATTAAATAATTTCACCAATTTAATAATGGCCGGATCTTTAGAAATAGTTACATAGCCTATATGGAAATAACAGACATGAGCCAAGCATGTTTACATGTAGAAGGATATAGGTTATAAGACCTATGATTCATTTAATCAGTTCTACCATCTCAACAATGCTCATTTTGAAAAGGATTAAATATGGTGTAGTAAAGTTCAGCTTCCGTCCACAGGGGGCACTGTGTCACTGTCAGAAGATATGTTTTTCAGTCAGAACCAGTTAATCATCTCTTCGGTCTCAGCTAGCTACAGAAACGAAACCCATCAAATACACTTGCTGGAAATAACTACTTTTCCTAATATCATGACTTCTATCAACAACCTTAGCTTTCCCATTCACTAAATATAGTGTTAAATAACTCAGACTCACACCCAATACCTTTAGGATACTGAAACTTAACGCTAGCTTATTAGCATTAGCCTACCCTTATGCTGATAGAGACTAGTTAGCTACCACCAACCCTGCAGCTAACTCTGCTGCTGCACTGACTTTCTGGCTGTTCTACCCTCTCCACCTCATTCACTACTCAACCTGATCACTTTTTTTTTGCCTTTCGGGAAAAAAATCTGAATATCGATATTTGTTGTGTTATGTTGAGGTGTTTTACTGAGTGATGGGATTGACACCTAACCAGTGCTGTAGGGGTGGGGTCAAGGGACGGAGCGGTCCACTGTGTTGTTATATCTCGACCAATCACAGCAGACACTGAGTCACATCAGGGGCTTCTTGCAATTCCTGCTACTGCCTAGCAAAGTATATTGGATAGTTTATTTTAGTCATTAACCTGATAGTACGCCCCATCCCGCATACGGTATCGTTACTACAGCCTTAAGCTCATTACCATAACGCAACGTTAGCGATTTTTAAAAATCGCAAATGAAACGAAATAAATATGCCTGTTCTCAAGCTTATCCTTTCTTAACAATCCTGTCGTCTCAGATTTTCAAAATATGCTTTAGAACCAGAGAAAATCACTAATTTGTGTAAGAGTGGTGATAGCTAGCTTAGCATTATGGTTAGTATTTAGCACGCAACATATTCACAAAAACCAGCCAAGGAATCAAATAAAATAATTTACCTTTGAAGAACTTCAGATGTTTCAATGAGGAGACTCTCAGTTACATAGCAGATGTCCAGTTTTTCCTGAAAGATTCTTGTGTAGGACACATCGTTCCCTTTTGTTACTATGCATTTGGCTACCGAAACTAACCGAAAATTCAGTCACCTACATGTCGAACTTTTTTCCGAATTAACTCCATAATATCGACTGAAACATGGAAAACGTTGTTTGAATCAATCCTGAAGGTGGTTTGTCATATTTCTCTCAATTGAAAGCACCGTCCTTGTAGCCTGGTTTGTTCTGAGATTTGAATGGAAAAATAATGGGACTTGATTTTTGCGCACCGAATGCCACGCAGACGCCAAGAGGGACACTTGGCAATTGTAGTCTCTTATGGTCAATCTTCCAATGATATGCCTACAAATACGTCACAATGCTGCAGAGACCTTGGGGAAACAAGAGAAAGAGTCCGTTCATTCCTGTCGCATTCACAGCCATATAAGGCGATCATGGAAAACGTAGCCTCAGAAATCCTGTGCATTTCCTGGTCGGTCATACATCTTGGTTTTGCCCGAAGCATTTGTTCTAAGGGACTCACAGTGAAAATCTTTGCATTTCTGGAAACGTAAGACTGTCTTCTTTCCAAAACTATCAATTCCAAGCATATTCGAGCATCTTTTCGTGACAAAATATTGCGCTTAAAACGGGCACGTCTTTTTATCCAAAAATGAAATACTGCCCCTAGAGTACTAACAGGTTAAACTGTGCATAGCGCAACTGATGTGTGGTTATGGAAACTCATACCAGACTGGAATGTAAAAAATACAATCAAAATGTTCGGGGCTGGACCACTAATATCCAGGGCTGAAGCCCCAGAAGCCCAGACCTAATGACGCCACTGGCTAACATACTGGGTATGGATACATGTACATTTTATAGAACACATGCCTTGTGTTCGGCTAACAGGGTTATTAAACCACTATGTCATTTGTGTGAACTATCCCTTTAAGGACATCATTTGGGGAAAATAAAACAGGCAGCGCAATTGTGGATATTAAAGGTATACAATGATTGTTTTCCTTGTCCAATAATTCATTATGTGGATCATTTAACCGTTCATGCCTTTGTCTCTTAATATGTGGATACATTTCATACATTTTTCTGATCTCCTTTTGCATTTTCCAGCTGAATTCTTGTCTTTTCATTTTTCTCTCGCTGTCTATTGTGTTCTATTACTTTTAGAGTTTCCTTCTCAAGCTCCTGTCTTCGTTTTTCTTCCATCTTTTGTTCTGTTTCCATTCTCACTTTCTCAGCAAGCCTGTTATCCTCTTCCGTCTTTTTCTTTTCCTTCTACATGTTCTGTTTTTCCTTCTCCATGTTCTGTTTTTCCTCCTCCATGTTCTGTTTTTCCTCCTCCATGTTCTGTTTTTCCTCCTCCATGTTCTGTTTGTCCTCCTCCGCTTTCTGTTTGTCCTCCTCCATGTTCTGTTTTTCCTCCTCCATGTTCTGTTTTTCCTCCTCCATGTTCTGTTTTTCCTCCTCCATGTTCTGTTTGTCCTCCTCCGCTTTCTGTTTGTCCTCCTCCATGTTCTGTTTTTCCTCCTCCATGTTCTGTTTGTCCTCCTCCGCTTTCTGTTTGTCCTCCTCCGCTTTCTGTTTGTCCTCCTCCGCTTTCTGTTTGTCCTCCTCCGCTTTCTGTTTATCAGTTTTGGCTTGATCGTGGTCTCCCTCTGCCTGATCCGCTCAATCTTTTGACCAATCTCCACCCATTCTCTTGTTGATCTTGAAGGCCTCCAACTTTCTTAGAGATGAGATATGAAAATAACCCAAAAAACAGACAGTGAATGCTTTTGCTCTCGAAACAGTATTTTTTGTACTGTATATTTGGTACTGTTTCCTGAAGAAAGTGTTCCAGCTTCAACTACATTTTGTTTTGATAAACGTGGGTTCTTAGACTCAGTAGAAGCTATTAAGGTATTTGTGATCCACCAGCATGACTAAACAGGATGGTCAAACAAGGCTAACTTTAATGTACCTTAAGACAATATAACTGCCACCATCCTCTGTGTTTCTTTACAGCCTTCAGTGTTTAGGTACAATTTTATTTGAATTCAAAACAGCATTGAGCAGCAGGTGCTTCTAATCAGGGTTGCCGCTCATCTGCCAATTCGGGATGTGGCTTTTCTGGTCTACCTGTATACAAGTTAGTCACAAAGAAATACAGAATTATAGGGCATGGGGGCGGGCACGAAGGGCAACTCACAAATCAACCGACCCAGTTGTCTGCTCACCTAAATACATCATATCAATTCATGAGATGGCCACCAAGGACATCAGGCAAAGCCATTCATAAATATGTTGGGAAAACTCATAAACTGTATGCAAAGTTGGATATGGACAGTGTTCTTGTATAACAGTCTGAAATGTGGCGTATAGTAAGGTGAAATCTAATTATTTGTTTGAACCGTGTGGAGTTAAGTAACTGCCTTCTGTTCATGGTGTAATGTGTTGTGGAGCTTCATCAAGCCATGGATCCTCTCCAGAAAAGAGGGGATCCTCTCCAGAAGAAACGCTCAAGGAGAGTTTGATTGTTATGAGAATATTTTGAAGATGAATACACAACGCAGAGGATGAGAGGACAAGAAGTAACGATCAATAGGAGTTGGTTTTCAGTTCAACAGCTGTTTAGAATCTGTGGAATGTCAGTTCTGGACTCAGAGCTACGTGTGCCACGTTTTCATTGGTCTGTACATTGAGTCGGGAGCAGGATACTTGTTATTTGGCCATTGGCCCAGTTGTACTGCAAGGACTTCTGATTGGTCAACTCCAGGCTAGGGTGGGGGGTTATGAATGGCATCCTGTTCCTTTGTTCTGAGGAGAAAAACTGAAGACAGGAAAGATTGAACACCTACATTTCAGCATAGCATCTATGATTTGTCCTTATCAAATAAATCTATTTTCTCCCCCTGATTTGCTTTGGGGCCTGTGTTATTGAAGAATAACATAAATTGCTAACATTGTCTATCATATTCTTCCTCTGTGTTCTACTGTATTGCTGCTACTATTCTTTAACGTTAGAGTTACCAATGCTTCTTTGCATATTGTTTATCGTATGTAGTATTATTCCGTACTGCCGTAAGTGTTATTATTACATTGGTTGCAAAAGTACTTTTGCAGAAGAGGTTTAATTGTTGTAAGCAGTCTTTTGAATGCACATGTTACCACAGCATTCTCCAAAGTGGCCTTTATTAAGGTGTTTTATTGCGTTGCCATGTTGTGAAACTGTACTTGAGGTTAGTGAAGGTAGTCACGCGCAGGAGAGCAGAGATGTTCAAAGTAGTGTCTTTAATAGGCCAATGGGTCAGGTACAATACCACAAAACGCCCAAGACATCGGAACAAATAGTCACGGAAGGAGAAAAAACAACGCTCCTTAATTATACAACAACTCTGTACACACGTGAATTAACTGAGGAAAACCTCAATGAGCAACATGAAAACAATCCCGCACAAACCTAAGTGGGAAACAGAGGTAAATATACACACAGAAATTAAAGAAAATGAAAACCAGGTGTAAATGAAACCAAAGACAAAACAAACGGAAAATGAAAAATGGATCGGCGATGGCTAGTAGACCGGCGACCGCCGAGCACCGCCTGAACAAGGAGAGGAACCACCTTCGGCGGAAGTCGTGACACATCCCAGAGTTCTCCCAGACAGTTCTTGACCCTTGCTCATTCGCAGAGTAATTTATGACCCTGTGGCACTAGGGCAGATCTCAAAATGTCTCAGCCTGGCAGATTCAAGGCTGGAGAGAGGTGCCATAAATCTGTTGAATTCAAATAAAATTGTACCTACACAATGAAGTAGGCTGTAAAACCGAAATATCTGTGTACGCTATCCCTGATGCAGTGAAAATAATTAAAAACATTGAATAATGAGTAAGCTTTATGTGACAATCTACAGAAACAAAACAAATCAAATACACTCGCTTGAAATAAGCACCTTTCCAAACATCCTGTTGGAATCGGCTAAACTTTGATCATTGAGATAGTAAATGAATGATAGGAAATTAAAGAGTTGTATGTCTCTGTAGAAGGACAGATCGCTGTGGAATGTGTTGGAATGTGTTGGGGGACGGGTGCAAAGCACCGTGTTGGTACAGAAAAGACAGATGGACATCTGTGGATTAGATGAAGGAGGGGTTGAGGTCAGGAGGTGAAGACAGGTCACTTGAAGGGAGTAATAAGGTTTTTGCTGTTAAACCATACACTAAGGATTGGAGAGAGGGAGTGTCTTAAGTAGGAGGTATATAACTGTGATTTGAGAAATGTTTTGCTGTCTGATTACAATACCTTTAGGATACTATACACTCACTTATTAGCATTAGCCTACCCAAATGCTGATGTAGACTAGTTAGCTACCAACAACCCTGCAGCTGACTTTCTGGCTGTTCATTATTACAGCTATAGAGTCGGGGTTTGGTTCATATATACACATTTAAATTAATGACACAGTAGAAGCAGCAATGTGAAGAATATAACTTATGAATACGTCATGAGCTTTAGTACGATTGTTTATTTTGGGTTCTAATGGGAAAAAGACACATTTTTTACTTCATTGTTTGTAAAGGTTAAACAAATTGTAAATGTAAAGAAGCAATGTATAGATTCCAAATATGGTTAAAACTATAATGCAGATATCATGGACTGTCAGTCCTGGCATCTAGAGCACTTTAGAATTTGAGAGGGGTTACATTTCAGGACCACAATAAGTGGAGGAACGGACAATGTTTTTTTCTCAAAGATCAATTAAAGTTAGAATCTACATTTGGTGAAACAGCGCCAGCGCCTCTGATATTGTTTCAGTGATGAAACGGAAGAGAGGAGCGACCAGCAGTGGGAATATTTTATGCAATTGTGTCAGATGGAAGAAAGGTGTTCTTCCTTTGAAGTAACGTCTTCTTTGTTGAAATATCCCAAACGGACGTGCCAGGTTCACCAAATGCGGATTGTAGATGACTGGACATTAAAGGTTTTGCTAAGCAACAATTTCGGTCTATCGTTGAAATAAGGGACAGTAGCCTACCTTAAGTCATCGAAGTTTGCCGATGGATGTCAACCAAACAAAAATCACCATTAGATGTTCAAAATAGAAGCCAAGTACAGCACATACTTCAGAATGTATGGGATGTTTCTCTACCCAGATGTAGACTGGTGTCTGACAACCTGTTTTATAGACCAAATCACAGAGTTTCTAAACCCAGAGGCGCAGCATCGCAAGATTTCCAGGAATGTTTGTGAAACAGACTAAACAGAAGACTGCCTGCACATGCGCAGTTTGGCGCAAGATGACCATTAGACCCGATGACTTGCTTCTCCGCATGAGTTTTGCTTGCCAACGTCGCCATGACATCGTCAACAAGTGTAATTGGGGATTTGAATTGGAGAATCATTTTTAGCTTATCTTTATACTGTACTGTCTTTGACCAAATCTCTCTTTCTTGTAATACATGTGACCACCGCACCCCGACACTCTTCTTGGAAATCACATGACTGAATGTATGCATCTGGCTGCAGTCCGAATTCAAAGGATGCATTCCAAACACGTAAAAAACACCCTCTCCCCTCAAATTAAGTGGACACATCAAATCTATTTGTCACATACACGTGTTTAGCATATGCTATTGCGGGTGTAGAGCAATGGGTAGTTTTTACACGGTCAAATCAAATCAAATTTTATTTGTCACATACACATGGTTAGCAGATGTTAATGCGAGTGTAGCGAAATGCTTGTGCTTCTAGTTCCGACAATGCAGTAATAACCAACAAGTAATCTAGCTAACAATTCCAAAACTACTACCTTATAGACACAAGTGTAAGGGAATAAAGAATATGTATATAAAGATATATAAATGAGTGATGGTACAGAGCGGCATAAGCAAGATACAGTAGATGGTATTGAGTGCAGTATATACATATGAGATGAGTATGTAAACAAAGTGGCATAGTTAACGTGGCTAGTGATACATGTATTACATAAAGATGCAGTAGATGATATAGAGTACAGTATATACATATACATATGAGATTAATAATGTAGGGTATGCAAACATTATATTAGGTAGCATTGTTTAAAGTGGCTAGTGATATATTTTTCATCATTTCCCATCAATTCCCATTATTAAAGTGGCTGGAGTTGAGTCAGTGTGTTGGACAGCAGCCACTCAATGTTTGTGGTGGCTGTTTAACAGTCTGATGGCCTTGAGATAGAAGCTGTTTTTCAGTCTCTCGGTCCCAGCTTTGATGCACCTGTACTGACCTCGCCTTCTGGATGATAGCGGGGTGAACAGGCAGTGGCTCGGGTGGTTGTTGTCCTTAATGATCTTTATGGCCTTCCTGTGACATCGGGTGGTTGTGCAGACCTCACTACCCTCTGGAGAGCCTTACGGTTGTGGGCGGAGCAGTTGCCGTACCAGGCGGTGATACAGCCCGACAGGATGCTCTCGATTGTGCATCTGTAGAAGTTTGTGAGTGCTTTTGGTGACAAGCCGAATTTCTTCAGCCTCCTGAGGTTGAAGAGGCGCTGCTGCGCCTTCTTCACGATGCTGTCTGTGTGGGTGGACCAATTCAGTTTGTCTGTGATGTGTACGCCGAGGAACTTAAAACGTACTACCCTCTCCACTACTGTTCCATCGATATGGATAAGGGGGTGTTCCCTCTGCTGTTTCCTGAAGTCCACAATCATCTCCTTAGTTTTGTTGACGTTGAGTGTAAGGTTATTTTCCTGACACCACACTCCGAGGGCCCTCACCTCCTCCCTGTAGGCCGTCTCGTCGTTGTTGGTAATCAAGCCTACCACTGTTGTGTCGTCCGCAAACTTGATGATTGAGTTGGAGGCGTGCATGGCCATGCAGTCATGGGTGAACAGGGAGTACAGGATAGGGCTCAGAATTTACCCTTGTGGGGCCCCAGTGTTGAGGATCAGCGGGGTGGAGATGTTTTTTACCTACCCTCACCACCTGGGGCGACCCGTCAGGAAGTCCAGGACACAGTTGCACATGGCGGGGTCGAGACCCAGGGTCTCGAGCTTGATGACGATGTTTGGAGGGTACTATGGTGTTAAATGCTGAGCTGTAGTCAATGAACAGCATTCTAACATAGGTATTCCTCTTGTCCAGATTGGTTTGGGCAGTGTGTAGTGCGGAGTGTGGTTGTGATTGCGTCGTCTGTGGACCTATTGGGGCGGTAAGCAAATTGGAGTGGGTCTAGGGTGTCAGGTAGGGTGGAGGTGAGATGTTCCTTGACTAGTCTCTCAAAGCACTTCATGATGACGGAAGTGAGTGCTACTGGACGGTACTTGTTTAGCTCAGTTACCTTAGCTTTCTTGGGAACAGGGACAATGGTGGCCCTCTTGTAGCATGTGGGAACAACAGACTGGGATCGGGATTGTTTGAATATGTCCATAAACACACCTGCCAGCTGGTCTGCGCATGCTCTGAGGACGCGGCTGGGGATGTCGTCTGGGCCAGCAGCCCTGCGAGGGTTAACACCTTTAAATGTTTTACTCATGCCGGCTGCAGTGAAGTAGAGCCCACAGGTTTTGGTGGTGGGCCGTGTCAGTGGCACTGTACTGTCCTCAAAGCGAGCAAAGAAGTTGTTTAGTCTGTCTGGGAGCAAGACATCCTGGTCCGCGACGGGGCTGGTTTTCTTTTTGTAATCCGTGATTGAATGTAGACCCTGCCACATTCCTCTCATGTCTGAGCCGTTGAATTGCGACTCTACTTTGTCTCTATACTGACGCTTAGCTTGTTTGATTGCCTTGGAGGGAATAGCTACTGTTTGTATTCGGTCATGTTTCCGGTCACCTTGCCTTGATTAAAAGCAGTGGTTCGGGCTTTCAGTTCGCGCGAATGCTGCCATCAATCCACGGTTTCTGGTTTGGGAATGTTTTAATATACGTTGTGGGTACAACATCGCCAATGCACTTGCTAATAAACCTGCTCACAGAATCAGCATATTCGTCAATGTTGTTGTTCGCAGCAATGCGGAACATGTCCCAGTTCACGTGATCGAAGCAATCTTGAAGGGTGGAATCCGATTGGTCGGACCAGCATTGAACAGACCTGAGCGCGGGAGCTTCCTGTTTTAGTTTCTGTCTATAGTCGGGGAGCAACAAAATGGAGTGGTGGTCAGCTTTTCCGAAAGGAGGGCGGGGGAGGGCATTATATGCGTCGTGGAAGTTAGAATAGCAATGATCGAGGGTTTCACCAGCCCTGGTTGCACAATTGATATGCTGATGAAATTTAGGGAGTCTTGTTTTCAGATTATCCTTGTTAAAATCCCCAGCTACAATGAATGCGGCCTCGGGATATGTGATTTCCAGTTTACACAGAGTCAAATTAAGTTATTTCAGAGCCATCGATGTGTCATTCAAGAGCTGAGGGTTTGGGGCTGAGGGGAAACACATAAAAGACACACCCTCCTCCACTTACCCTCACCTTATGTCCTTGGGGGAATCACTGCAGCCATCTTTGCTGTCGGTCCAAACAATTAGTCAAACAAGGGAAGTTGGCAACGTTAGCCCCTCAACCCTCGTTTGTTATCGAGTTTGCGAGCGTACAATTCTGTTCACTCCGTGGCCTGAAATGCCCCATAATTAAATTTGTGATGATTATGAGTTGAGTTTCCATAACCACACATCAGTTGTGCTATGCACATTTTAATGACTAAAATAAACAATCACAATATCTGCTAGGTAGTAGCAAGAAGCCCCTGATGTGTAATCCCATCACTCAGTAAAATGTCTCAACATAGCACAGAAAATGTGGCTGTTCAGAATTTCTTCTGAAAGAGAGTCAAAAAGCGATCAGGTTGAGTAGTGAATGAGGTGGAGAGGGTAGAACAGCCAGAAAGTCAGTGCAGCAGCAGAGTTAGCTGCAGGGTTGATGGTAGCTAACTAGTCTCCATCAGCATAAGGGTATGCTAATGCTAATAAGCTAGTGTTAAGTTTCAGTATCCTAAAGGTATTGGGTGTGAGTCTGTTATTTAACACTATATTTAGTGAATGGGCAAACTAAGGATGTTGATATTAGGGAAAGCGTTTATTTTCGGCGAGTGAATTTGATGGGTTTCATTTCTGTGGGATGAACCTGAACTTCAACATATTTAACACTTTTTAAAATGAGCTGTTGTAGTAGAACTGACTAAATGAATTGGGTCTTAACATATATAATTCAAGTATAGAAACAGGTAAACATGCTTGGCTCATGTCTGTTACTTCCATATAGGCTATGTAACTACTTTTTAAAGAACTGCCCATTATTAAATTGGTGAAATTTCAAATGACAATTTTACTCTATTTATTAATTTAACTACTTTGTCTAAGGGTTGTCATGACGTTGGCCTGGGGGTAGGTTTATGACAGTCATAAATACCTCTTTCCCCCTTTTTCCTCTCTCTACCCTACTAATGTGACATTTGAAAACCCTTTGGTTAACATAGAGATTCTGGGAACATCAGAAGGTGGGGAGAAATGAACTATATTCTGGTAATCCGACCAATTGAACATATGCGGTGGTACTTAATGAATATGATGTCAGTTCGGTTGTCATTTGAGACATTCTCATCAATGATAAGATGACAAACTCTACAGTGGAAAGTCTGCACATTGTAGTTATCGGATTCACATGGAATTGTTGTTCAATTTAAATGTTTGAATATAAAAATATTGGTGAAGAGATTAAACGTAATTTTAGCTTCCAAATGAGAGTTTTGGGTTTTCATAAGGTTAGGGCTCTGCTCAATCAGTGGCTTGCCCCTGTGAAGAGACATGGGTTATAAAACTTTTCAAACACACCCTTCTCGCTCCACTATATAAAGCCTTGATGAAACTGTAACCTCCTGTTCCAAGTACGTGAGGTCTGCAGCCTCTGCGTTAAAAGGGCAAATAATTATCTGTTCCGAGGATGTGAGGACGACGGTCTGATGTCAGAATTGATCAGATAATAACTACAGAATGAAGCCAACCTCAGAGTGAGCCTTGGTTGCGAATAGTATGAACTTTGAACTCTTAGTCACTACAGAAGTGATACCTCCTAGCCGTTGAGTTAGCAACAGCAGCTGCAAACGTAGGCTAGGAAAGAACAGAGAGTATCCTGTCTACCACACAACAACATTACTACAACGTATCCAATTGACCACCAGAGACATTCTTCAAAGGACAAAGGACTCGGTTTGGCATCACGGCCTTCCATCTACCACCAACCTACCGAAGCACAGCTCAGAGTAAATATTTACTGCATTTTTCTTTTCCAAATGGGTGGTAATTTAGAATTTAGAAGCTTAGTAAGATACTATATTTACGATAGCACAGCTTCTCCCTTTGTCCCTCAGTCTTCCCACTTTTTCACTCAAACCCAGACCCTTTTCTTTTGCGTAACCAGCTGTCAAATCTGTTCTGTCCACTAGGGACATTTTCCTCTAATTTGTCATCAAGGTATAATTCATTCTGTGTGATTAGTTAGGTATTTAGTAAATAAATACTTAAACCCAATTTTGTATTGCTGATTCAACTTGTTAGCCAGGGTTTGTGAAGATAACCAAGAATTTTACAACTTTCAGATGAGACTGAATTAAGGTGACGATTAATATTGACTGCTATTGATGTACATATTACTAGTTCTTTAAGAGTTTATTCAGAAGATAACAGCTCTATAAATATTATTTCGTGGTGCCCCGACTCTCTAGTTAATTACATTTACATGATTAGTTCAATCAGGTAATATTAATTACGGAGAAAAGATTTTATAGAATAGCATGTCATATCACTTAATCCGGCAGAGCCAAAGACACAACATGTGCAAGTTACCTGAAATATCAATGGTCATCTCAAAGTGCACCAAATTCATGCATTTAGCGGCTGAATTTAAAAAAATTTGCAGGGCGAACATTTACTTGCTTTGGGCTAAGGACCCAATGCCGTCAAATCCTAGAAACGCCCCATGTTAGTGTGATGTTTTAGTGTGGCTTGTAGTTGTATAATTTGAGATCTTCTATTTAGACGATGATGTATGGTTTTATTTCTCCATTATTTACAAGCGGCTTGAACATAAATATATAAAGCTTTTAAATACATTTTCAAAACGATCCTGTGAATATCATGGACTCAGTCCGAGAGCTGAGGGTTTCCAGCCTCATCAAAAAGCTAAGGTGTGGCTGCTGTTTTGCTGAACAACAAATCCAGAGGATAGAGAAACTTCTGTATTTTCTACTCACAATTGTAATTTCTCGTTTTTATTTTACAATTGGTGCATTACTTAAGTCAACTCTTCAATCTCATTGCAAATGTTTGCACAACATACTGTATCAGTGATATTTTACACAGAATATTGCCTGGGCAATGAGCAAAAAACAACGATTTTATGTTTGACGGCCAAATTATCTGTTGAAAGGTTCTAATACCGGGGCTGCTGAAGTAACCCCAGTTCTGATATGTTTTCAGAACACTGAGTCATGTCTGACTCGGAGACCATCGAGCTAGCCGCTCTGGGCCGACCCTTCCAGCTGGGGATGCTGTATGACTGTCGTAGAGATGTCCTCATCCCAGGTACAGGAAACTATTCCTCTTTGGTTTGGAGGTAATCAATATGCATCATCTTAAATTCATTGACAGTGTTTCCACCATTGAGTTGGATAGAGGGCACACTGTTCCAGCACGGGGAACACCATTGAGGGCTTTCACAATTTTAAAGTAGTTTCTATGGATTAAGGAAGAATCAGCAGGAGGGGTCAGCCAATGAATTGCACTCCTGAACAGACATTCAATAACTGCAATGTCAGTAAATCACCAACCTTGGCTTTATACTTGTTCAGACTATACACATTCCACACAGTAACTGGTGGTATAGACCTTCACAGTTTATTTACTAACTGATAATACATTCATAGAAGTTGAAGTCATTGGGGCCATAATTGTGAACATAAGCAACCATTTAAATTGAAACAGTTTCTCCAGCTCAAAATGCGTCTCAGCTAATTAAAATAGTTGATTTACTTGCACGTGACAGAATGCTAAATTGTAGCTGGTCCCATCAGATAGCATGGCATAAGTTAGCGCTATGCTAACATCACCAGGTGGCAGGGATTTATATTCTGTCCGATCCATCTTGAGGACCCAGATTGAATTATGTAATCCTTCCTTAACCCAAAGGAAGTATCTCCCAGTTGACTACTTCAAATGGTGAAAGTCCTGAATGGTGTTGCCCATGCTAAAAAAGGCTTTTGGGCACTAAATGAGGCTGTCACAGAATCTGCCATTGAAGAGAGAGATGAGCTTTCTGATACATCTCTATTGTTACCACAGAGTAAGAAAAGCTAGAGGACGCACTTGGGACAAAAGACTGATTGTTTGCAGGTTGTTTTTGAAGTGTTCCTATAGTAGTAATGCTGTAAATGGCAAAGATGGCACTTTCTTAATGATTGTATGTGGCACCATTTGTCCCTGTAGGGGAACATTCTAGATATAACTCTTTTTGGTTCCAAATAGCACCCTTTATTTGGAACAAAGGTTCTATTTGACCTGAAAGAAGCTCCAGATAGAACCCCTTCCCAGAATGGTTCAAATGGTGCTCCAGAGCATTCTTTACTTCTGAGGGTAGGAGGTGTAGGTTTTCTAACTATGGGTTGACACCTAGAATATTTACTTTGAGTTAAATATTTACCTTCAATTAGTTATTTGAATGAAACCATGTTTACATATAGAAATATTTACACATGTACACGTTGGAGTATAAATTTCACATTAAATGTTATTTGGTCATTCTCTTTAAACTGCAGGTATCACTCTCTGGGATTCTGAGATGCTTCAGAAACACCGACTTCAAAATCATTGCTTCAGACTCAAGTGAAGCCAAGTCAGAAGCTTTGAATGTGTCTGCATCTCTTGAGGCCAGTTTTCTTGGTGGCTTAGTCAGTGTGAAGGGTTCTGCTGAATTCCTACATGACAAAACGACCTCAAAGCGTCAGTCTAGGGTTTCTCTGCAGTACCGTAACACCACTCGCTTCGAGCAGTTGACCATGGACCACCTGGGGGCAGGAAATGTGAAACACTGTAATGTCTTCCAAGAGGGCTCTGCAACCCATGTGGTGACTGCCCTGCTCTACGGAGCCCAGGCATTCTTCGTTTTTGACCAAGAGGTTTCCTCAGGAGAAAACCACCAGGACATCCAGGGAAACCTGCAGGCTACAATAAAAAAGATCCCTCTCATGTCAATAGAAGGGCAGGGAAATTTGAAGATGAGTGAGGAAGAGCAGAGAGAGACCAATAAATTCAACTGCACCTTCCATGGTGATTTGGCACTAGAAAACAACACTGTCACATTTGAAGATGCCATCAAGGTGTATGCTGGCCTGCCACGTCTGCTAGGGGAGAAGGGAGAACATGCTGTGCCCATGACTGTCTGGCTCTATCCTCTCAAGAACCTGGACTCTGCAGCTGCCCAGCTAGTCAGGCAGATCAGTGTTAGCCAGGTGCGTCGCGCACAGCAAATCTTGGACGGACTGGACAATACTGATGTACAATGCAAGGACATGATGAAGGAAGATATGGCTATCAAGTTCCCTGAACTCAAAGCCAAGGTCAACAAGTTCAGGGACATGTGCTCAGAGTACAAGCTGGTGTTCCAGAAAGGTCTCTGTAAGGTTCTTCCCAAAATAAGAGGAGGAGGAATGGAGGAGGAAGAGCTGATCAAAATGCTCAACAGCAAAGAACGTTCTCCATTCCAGAATGACCTCATGATCACGTACCTGGACGACAGAGAGAGAGAGATGAATGTTGTCAGCTCTTACGTTGACATAATGAAAGAGGTACAAGTTGTGTACACAAGCAGTGAATTGGATGGAATAGTGCTTGATAAAGCTAATGATTATGTAGTGTGTTTTGCATTATCCTTTTTGAAGGAGAAAGAAGAGTATCTGGTAGTCCTGGAGAACTACTTGCTGGAAGAATCTAAGAGTGATTTTTCACTGATACCTTACAACCCCAACGCAGCCGGGAAGACTGCGGCAGAAAGGTGGTTTCGCTCAGGGGAGGTAACGACCCTAACCAGGCAAACCATAAATCTGTTCCTAGACTTCAAAGAGTCTAACAAAGACAGAGAAAATCTTGCATTCTGTATTGCATCAATTCCAAACAAACTCCTCACTGCGTCCTCCATCCATGTCTATGAAAGAGGGACACTTTTGAATCCACAGTTTGAGCTGCCATCAAAGCCAGGTGTTCCCACCATCAAGAGTCTGGAGCATGACTGTGTACACTTGCAAGTCAACCCTCCCAACCTTGGTGTTACCTCTGTGGAATCGTACCAGGTTTTGTACCAGGCTGAGCAGGCTGACTCTGAGTGGACCGAGGTCAAATCTGATGCTACTACACAGGTCACCATCAGTCGTTTGGACCCATACAAAAAGTACCGCTTTAGCTGCAAGGCAGTGTGTAGACCTGGTGTGAGCCTCTCCAGTGACTGGACAGAATACGTCAGGACCCGCCCATGTAGCCCCCCTGGACCACCCGCAGAGAAGAGGATAGAATCGGGAAGTATCAGAGTGAACTGGGACATTCCTACCAAGGCGGGAGATGATGTTGAAGTCATTGGTTATGTGGTAGAATACAGAAAGAGGGTAAAGGCTATAGACAATCAGATGTGGCACACCATCAAAACCACCACTAGAGAGAGTACACTGGAAGGACTAGAGGCTGGCACTGGATACAGCATCAGAGTCTATGCTAACTGTGGCGAAACAGGGAATAGTCTACCCAGTCCTGAGACTGTGCTGACTACCCTTAGGGTCTCTGATGTCCAACCGAAGACAAGCAAATCAACAGCAGCAAAAGTCAGGAATTCCTCACAAAATCCCAGAAGGTGGAAAAGGGCAAACCCTCAATCCACTGGCTGAATCTGGAACAGAAGTTTGGTGTAAGTGACAGTTTTGACCAGTACACATTTGGGAGGAAAGTTGAGCAAGGGAATAACAAGGTGATATTGCTTCTGGGGGCCACAGGTGCAGGAAAAACAACTCTGGTCAATGCCATGATAAACTACATCCTCGGGGTAAAGTGGGAAGATTGTTACCTCTTTAAGCTCATCCATGAGGTGACCAACAGGTCCCAGGCTGAGAGCCAGACTGTGGTTGTGACATCATACGAGCTCTACAACCAGCCAGGCTTTCAGATTCCTTATTCTCTGACTGTCATTGACACACCAGGGTTCGGAGACACCAGAGGAATGGCTCATGATAAATTGCTCATCCAGATGTTGAAGGATTTCTTGTGTAACCCTTTAGGGATTAATCACATTGATGCAGTCTGCTTTGTAGTGCAGGCACCACTTGTTCGTCTCAGTCCTTCCCAGAGATACATCTTTGATTCCATCCTGTCCATCTTTGGAAAGGATGTTGCTGAAAACATCCTGATGCTTGTGACATTTGTTGATGGGAAGCACATACCGGTGCTAGAGGCCATCAATGCTGCAAATCTGCCCTGTAAGAAAGATAAGAAGGGGCTACCAACCCATTTCAAATTCAACAGTTCATTTCTGTTCTCAAAGGAGACAGAGAGCAGCTCTGAAGAGGATGATTCTGATGATGATCATAAGGCCCAGTGTCCAGAGCAATGGAGGTCAACTTTCAAGGAGATGAAGAAATTTTTCCAAGCACTGGAAAGCATTGAGAGTAAAGATGTGACCCTGACAATGAAAGTTCTGGAAGAACGTGAGCTTCTGGAGAAGACCATGACACGCCTGACCCTCAGATCACAGCAGGTCTGTCAAAGCTAAGTGAGATCCAAAGCTTCAAACAGTGTCTGGAGAACGAGGATGAGAACATGAAACAGAACAAAAACTTTGAGGCCGAGGTAAATGTGCTGCAGGTGAAGAGAAGCAGATTATCCCAAGACTTTGCAACAAACTGCAAGATCTGCAATTTTACATCTCACACCTGCTGTTTCCTTCCAATGGAGGATGACATCAACAGTTGTGCCGTGATGGATGATGATGGCAACTGCACCATATGTCCAGGAAAATGCTCTTCCAGTGACCACGACAGGGAAAAAGTCTTGTTGACATATGAAACAAAGACTGAGAAAAAGACTGTTCAAGGCATGAAAGACAACTTCATGAAGGCGTGGGACAAGTCTATGGAAACCAAGGAGATGCAGGATAAGCTTGAGGATGAGTTTCATATGATCAAGGACGCATTGATGAATTTGATCAAGAAGTCTTCTGACTGTCTCAAGAGACTTAATGATGTTGACAAGATAATAAAATAGTAAAAGGTCGTTCCTCGTTTATTTGATTTTAATTTTAGTTTAGTTTTTTTGTCGAAAGGAAATATTAAATAATTATTTGATTATTGTGTTTTTGTAATTATTGGTTCTAGTTCAACCTGTGAAAACAGGGCCGGATTAAGAAATCATAGGCCCCAGGGCTTTGTTTAAAAAAAATAATGCACACTGACTCACATAATGATGGAGATGAAGCCATAGACTACCCACAGTGATGGCCATTGTGCTTGCTGTGGCAATAGTCCATCTCAAGATGAGCGACTTTGAAAAACAGTGCTGCTGTTAGCTAGAAATTGGGAGTAGATTAATTGTTATATTTTTTTGTATTGTTTTAACATATACATTAGTCTTCTCTTTTCAGCGGTAGACATTTGCTTTCCAAACTACATTTTTTCCAGGATTGTATTTTGAAATCTGCAAAAGGGAAACAGAGAGTTGCAACCAGCCATAGAAATATACTGAACAAAAATATAAACTCAACATGCAACAATTTCAGACTTTACTGAGTTACAGTTCATATAATGTATATATATAATGTATATATATAAATGTATATATATAATGTATATATATAATGTATATATATAATGTATATATATAATGTATATATATAATGTATATATATAATGTATATTAAAAATGTATATATATATATAATGTATATATATAATGTATATATAAAATGTATATATAAATGTCTCCAATCTATGGATTTCACATGACTGGGAATACAGATATGCACATTCAAAACAACACCAAATGGGTGTGGATCAGAGAACCAGTCTTGCGCTGCCTTATGCAGCACGGCACATCTTCTTCCCATTCAGTGGATCAAGCTGTTGATTGTGGCTTTGAGGCTATAGTGTGTTTGTTTACACTTCCTTTGTTTACAAATATTGGAGTAAAACAAGCTTATATTTTGGGTTCTGTTCGCGTACGAATGAGGCAGTTATAAGTTACATTCTTCTAGAATCAATGGTTACATATCATTAGGTACAAACATGTATGTAACTGCTGATTGCATGGTAAGCTATAAGGTAAACTACTGTTGCATTGATATTGTGAATCCTCTTCTTGTTTCATTGGAACTTGTAAAAACACCTTCATAACCCTGTAATTTACTATGTCTTTTTTAATCCTGTTTCTATGATCGGATTCCACAACCATGTAACCCAGTTGACTTTGGATAAAGACATCTGCAAATTGGCAAATATTATTAAAGTCTCCTTTAACTCTGGCTTCCCCGTGTAGTTACCTTTCCTTTCCAATAGATGGCAGTCAAAGCTAGTTGAAGTCACTATAGCAACAGGGACAGGTGGTTAGTACGTGTTGAAAGTAGTTTTATCTTGGTACCCTTGAACCTGTTTATTATAGTGGACAAGCTAACGAATACTATTTTTACACAGACATTAGGCCCATGTCTTGAAAATAATACAGCAGGCTAGATTTAATAAATGAACTGGTTTTATTCCAGCGCAAAGTCAATGTAAATGCCACTTGCTTCTAGGTATGTTCTCCTTATGGAAGAAACGACACACGCAGGGAAGACACGCCGTACTCCTCGTCCAATTCTCCCTTGTGCCCATAGCAGGGTGAACTAGCGATATGCTGCCAGGCTTTGTATGCTCGGCAAACAAAATCATAAGAAAAATAAGTCTGATAACGAAACTGAATCTTATTGTATTCATGTTGAGCACGCCCCCATCATGGGTTAGAATGAGATTTAATGAATCATGATGCTGTCTGCGAGTCCAACTCCGGCATCTAATCAAGAGGCCAATGCGTTACCATCACGTCAAACTGAGCTTTTGATAATTATCGTCATAGGTTAATGATTCTATATATATTGAGCACACACCCACTAATGATTTTAGCTTTAAACAATTCATAATCAACCAACATTTCAGCTATTATTTAACTGGCATACCTGCTGCTGGCTAGTCGAGTAACTTCTTCTGCCAGGAAGTCCTTCATAAGTATTAGTCCAATACTTTGCCATCCAGACAGATTGACAGGAACCTCTGACTGGATGTTAAACAGCCACCATCCACTGGGATTTTGTACTGTATCGCCACCAACGCTCGACAACTCACACACTCATACTCCCAAGCCATTATCTGTCAGTATCCGCACTCACACCAGGTTGTGTCACCGCTACTCTGACCCTCTAGCTGAGGTGTTTCAGGCGGCATATCTGTTGTTACTGCTACGAGATCAAACTCTGGTCAAACACGAACGGCTTCAGTAGGTTTATTTGCTCCCTAACTGAAAAGAAAGGAGGGCCACTAGTAGTTGATGAACCTGGGGTGCTCAGACTGCCTGCATTACATGGGAACCACCAATACATTATAGATTTTCTGTTAATGAGTGTGTTTCTGTATGTACTGTAACTGTATAGAAGGCCATCCTGCTCCTCTCTACCTAACTTCACCTCACAGTCCCTTCAGTTTCCCTTAAGTCTCGTTAGTTGGGCTGCTCAGCCTATCTTAGTTATCCCTCACTCATCATAGCCCTGCCATCCCCGACCAACCAGAGCACCTGTAAATGCTCATCTGGACACTGCACCCAACCACTCAGGTACATGTAGCCTATAGCCTGTTTTAGAGAAATCGCATCATTGAATATTATTACAGCTTTCATTGTCTGCTAATATGCCCCCTTTATTTAGCCTAATAAATAACTTGGTGTGCAGGGAGAATACTGTAGAAACGGCCCGTGTTCTGGATTCTGTCACTACATTTCAAAAGTGCTGAACCAATAATTATATTGACTACGTCCGTCTTAGCTCGCTCATTAGTGTCTTAATCAACATTATGGATTGCCTCTTATCCGCTCATGGTTCCCTTATGCCATAGTTTGTACATCTCAATTGTCATTAGAAACCACATTTGTTTAAGCAAGTCAGCCTTATCAGCTGTTCTTTTAAAGGCAGTAAATGAGGCTGAATGAAGTGTTTTGCTGCCAGACAAGGCTCCACTGATAACCAGGTGTAGCGGTGGAAGGGATTCCCTCCATGGTGCTGAAAAGAAAGCTCTGGGACAGCTTTATGGAGTAAAGTAAATGTAAATGAGAACTTGTTCTCAACTAACCTACCTGGTTAAATAAAATGATATATAAAACATGTAGTCCCTAACAGTTTGTGGGCACCATTTGTCACCACTATAGCACAATTAATGTATTGTTTAGTGTTGTGTTGTGGTTTTGCTGGCATGCATAAAAAAAATGTGTTTGATTTCCCCACCAAGATTTACATGCTAAAATCACCACTCAGTATGCTCAGCCCCCTCCTGTACTCCCTGTTCACCCATGACTCCAACTAAAATCACCACTCAGCATGCTCAGGCCCCTCCTGTACTCCCTGTTCACCCATGACTGCGTGGCCACGCCTCCAACTAAAATCCCCACAGGCTCGTGAGATCTAAAAGTACATGTAGTCCTGCTTTGTGGCATTTCGTTACGTCTTTATGTTATACTGATCACACTATAAGGCTCTATGTTATACTGATCACACTATAAGGCTCTATGTTATACTGATCACACTATGAGGCTCCATGTTATACTGATCACACTATGAGGCTCTATGTTATACTGATCACACTATAAGTGTAACAGGCGGAAACCAGGGACCCTCTGCACACATCAACAACAGTCACGGCCCTTGCAGAGCAAGGGGAACTACTACTTCAAGGTCTCAGAGCAAGTGACGTCACCGATTGAAACGCTATTTAGCGCACACCGCTAACTAAGCTAGCCGTTTCACATCCGTTACACTCACCCCCCTTTTGACCTTCCTCCTTTTTTTCCACAGCAACCAGTGATCCGGGTCAACAGCATCAATGTAACAGTATAATTTTAAACCGTCCCATCGCCCATACCCGGGCGCGAACCAGGGACCTTCTGCACACATCAACAACAGTCACCCACGAAGCATCGTTACCCATCGCTCCACAAAAGCTGCGGCCCTTGCAGAGCAAAGGGGAACTACTACTTCAAGGTCTCAGAGCAAGTGACGTCACCGATTGAAACGATATTTAGCGCACACCGCTAACTAAGCTAGCCGTTTCACATCCGTTACATAAGGCTCTATGTTATACTGATCACACTATGAGGCTCTATGTTATACTGATCACACTATGAGGCTCTATGTTATACTGACCACACTATAAGGCTCTATGTTATACTGATCACACTATAAGGCTCTATGTTATACTGATCACACTATAAGCCTCTATGTTATGCTGACCACACTATATATGTTTGTGGGTATAGATATGGTTGTCATTGTTTGAAAGAGCCATTTGGATGTGTTTCAGCCATGTTCCGATCGGCGGATTCATTGCTAAGTATAGAACTCTCTCACAGTCTCACGTCAGAATTAGGCTTTCATCCATGTTTCTCAAACATCAAATTTCAAAGTTGTTGCAAACGTCAAAAAGTTAAGGTTATTAACTCCAAATGTTATGTTAGGGTTTAGTTTAGGCATGAACTACAAAAGGATAAGGTAAAAAAAGGATTGGAATAGGCTTAATTAAAACAAAAATCTAAAAAAACAACTTTCAATCACTGGATTTTAACTTGCAACCGTTGGATTCAGAGGCAGAAGCTTACGCCCATCCACCATCTCTGTCCACAGTGTCCTAGCAAAATCAAAACCTACTTGAAGGTAACAGTGCTCACTGTACTTTGCCCCGTTAATCTTTCCCTCGATCCTGACTAGTCTCCCAGTCCCTGCCGCTAAAAAATATCCCCACAGCATGATGCCACCATTTTCATGCTTCACCGTAGGGATGGTGCCAGGTTTCCCCCAGACCTGACGCTTGGAATTCAGACCAAAGAGTTCAATCTTGATTTCATCCAAGATTCCTTTAGCTGCCTTTTGGCAAACTCCAAACAGGCTGTCATGTGCCTTTTTACGGAGAAGTGGCTTCCGTCTGGCCACTCTACCATATTGGTGGAGTGCTGCAGAGATGGTTGTCCCCTTGACCTTTTCCACATTTTGTTAGGTTCATTATAGAATAAGGCTGTAATGGAAAAAGTCAAGGGGTCTGAATACTTTCCAAATGCACTGTAGGGTGTTTGGCCACCACAAGCTGCCAGAACAGATTCAATGCTCCTTGGCATAGATTCTACTTGTGGACCTAAACCATGCCAAGAAAATGCAACCCATACCATGATATTTTTTTTACCCCTCATTTACTCAAGTGTTTCCTTTATTTTGGCAGGTACCAGTTGCCTACAGTTTGGAAGGCCGCAATTTGGGCAGAATGCATGTCAAATATACAGATTGTTGCATTGTGGCCATAAATAACTGGCGACGTCACGCGCCGGAGGAGTAGCGGGAGTAGATGTGACAGTACTCCCTCCATTACGTGCGGCTCCAGCCACAGGACACTGACCAGAGTGACTGTCCCCAGGAGCAGGCTGGTTGCTTCTTCTGAGTTGACGGAACCGGCTGAGGCGTGGGAGGAAACAGCTGAGCCAAGTGACGCTCGGGAACCTGTCGAGCCAGCTGAGGCATCCCCCGGTTGCGTCGGCAGTGACACTTTGACCCGACGACAGCAATAAAACAAATACAAAAAAAAGAAATCGGCCAAGACCTTAGAAAAAAAAAAAAAAAAAGACCTCCACAAATCTGGTTCGTCCTTGGTAGCAATTTCCAAACGCCTGAAGGTACCACGTTCATCTGTACAAACAATAGTACGCAAGTATAAACATCATGAGACCACGCAGCCGTCATACCGCTCAGGAAGGAGACGTGTTCTGTCTCCTAGAGATGAATGTACTTTGGTGCGAAAAGTGCAATTCAATCCCAGAACAACAGAAAACGACCTTGTGAAGATGCTGGAGGAAACAGGTACACAAGTATCTATATCCACAGTAAACGAGTCCTATATCGGCATAACCTGAAAGGCCCCTCAGCAAGGAAGAAGCCACTGCTCTTTAAACCGCCATAAAAAAAGCCAGACTACGGTTTGCAACTGCACATGGGGACAAAGATCATACTTTTTGGAGAAATGTCTTCTGGTCTGATGAAACAAAAATAGAACTGTTTGGCCCTAATGACCATCATTATGTTTGGAGGAAAAAGGGGGATGCTTGGAAGCCGAAGAACACCATCCCAACCGTGAAGCACTCGGGTGGCAGCATCATGTTGTGGGGGTGCTTTGCTGCAGGAGGGACTGGTGCACTTCACAAAATAGATGGAATCATTAGGATGGAAAATTATGTGGATATATTGAAGCCACATCTCAAGACATCAGTCAGGAAGTTAAAGCTTGGTCACAAATGTTTCTTCCAAATGGATAATATAATGGATATATATGGATAATAACCCCAAGCATTCTTCCAAAGTTGTGGCAAAATGGCTTAAAACCTCTCTGGGATCAGTGGGACGTTAGTGTCCCACCTCAACAACATCCAGTGAAATTGCAGTGCACCAAATTCAAACAACAGAAATCTCAAGGGTCTTTAAATTAAAGATCCAGGCAGCCTCTCGTTTTAACAATAAATTATCAAGGTCACCCCCTCTCCTAGGGAGGGTGACATGTTCGATGCCAATATAACGCAGAGACGAAATCGAGTGGCCTGCCTCCAAAAAGTGGGCCGCAACTGGATAAGTAAAGTTTTTACACCTAATGGTGCTACGATGCTCTGAGATACGTACTTTTGATTTGTGCTTTGTTTTACCTACATAGTTTTTACCACAAGGACAAGTTATAAGATAAATAACTGCCTTAGTGGAGCACGTAAAAACACCTTTTATTGGGATCGATTTCCCTGTTTGTGGGTGTTTGAAGGATCTACATTTATAAGTGCCATTGTATTCCAACCGCTGTGACAGATTGCAATCCAACCGCTGTGACAGATTTCAAAAAAGGCTTTACGGCAAAAGCACACCATGCGATTATGTTAGGATAGCGCCTAGACACAAAAACCAGACAGACATTTTCCAGCCAAGGAGAGGACTCACAAAAGTCAGAAATAGCGATTAAATTTATCTCTTTGATGATCTTTATCGGATGGCAAGAGTCCCTGTTACACAATACATGTTTGTTTTGTTCGATAGAGTCCCTCTTTATGTCCAAAAACCACATTTTTGTTTGCATGTTTAGTTCAGTAATCAATATGCACAACGCGGTCCCAACATCCAGACGAAAAGTCCAAAATGTTCCATTAAAGTTCGTAGAAACATGTCAAACGATGTTTCTAATCCATCCTTAGCGTGTTTTTATCATAAATATTCAATAATATTTCAACCGGACAATACCGTTTTCATTAGAAAGGAAAGGAAACGAACGGAGCGCTCACGGCCACGCACGATAAACAACTCATGGCTTTCAGATGAGCCACTTACTCTGAGTGCTCTTATTCTCTCCCCTTTCACAATAGAAGCCTGAAACAACTTCTAAAGACTGTTGACATCTACTGGCTGCCGTAGGAGGTGCAATCTGACACCACAAACACTGGATATTGGAAAGGCATTCACTTGAAAACTACAAACTTGAGAATTCCCACTTCCTGGTGTAAGGAATTGCTATTTCGTATGCAGGTGACTAAACCTACTGCTAATTACATGGCTACAACTCACAGTAAAGCCTGTGGGGTCCCCTACAGGATAGCTCCACATTACACACATAATCTC
>NW_027039031.1:0-22500 GCF_034236695.1 Oncorhynchus nerka
TGCCATAGTAATAGGTCACTGTGATAGTGTGAATAATATATTGTGCACGTTTGCCAACTGTGTGGCATGGAAAATCCAATCTGACAAATCACAACTCAAGCACTCAGGACTATACAAGACATCCTATTTTCCTTCTGTACTAAAAAATACCATGGCAAAGCCATTTAGTTCGTACCTTTCAGAAATCAGATTTCTTTTGAGTGGGCCCCTGCTCACTCACTCTTTCTATTTCTCTCTGTCTGGAGTCTGCAGCTGCAGGCTTAGACACTGCTTGAGATTTATTTTCGGATGGGTGTGTGCGTTTGGCCTACATATAAGCCAATACACTCTGATGTATTTGAGCCTACAATTCCAAATGGAATATTTAGTAGCCTGGCTAGGACATTCAGTAACTAGAGTGTCTGGATTTAGAAGGAGAAGGATAACTCGTTGAGACATTTACTTTGTTATTAATGACAACAGGCCTGCTTTTTAATTGCCATAAAGTGTTGAATGATGATGAGGAACATAAGATCACAGAGTCGAAAATGAACAGACTCTATGACGAATGAAGCCTATTGGAAAATCCAATGGACTAATTTAAGTGCATTTGAAATCTCCCCAAAATGGTTCAATGTCTTATCTATGTCCACAATAAACAGCTCTGTTGCTGTAGCTTCAGGGGAGATGTTGCAACAGACGAGACCAACAAACTCACAGAGGTCTGTGTTTGAGGCCAGCAGATGCCTCATTTCAGACCTTTTTAAAAGGACTTCTGTCATAGATATAGGATCGTAATTTGATCACTCTTTTGTTGCTGAGAAAATTGATAAACTCCTACAAAACTGTCCATTTATTATAGTCCACATAATAATTCATTTCCTGTTGCTGCAGGATTATATTCTTACTGTAGGAAACAAATTAAGATCCTACATCTGTAGGCTGCAGTGTCTGATAGCTCTTTATTTAACCCCTTATTTTACCAGGTCAGTTAACTGAGAAACATTCTCATTTACAGCAACGACCCGGGGGAATAGTTACAGGGGAGAGGAGGGGATGAATGAGACTGGGGTAAACTGGGGATGATTAGGTGGCCATGATGGTATGAGGGCCAGATTGGGAATTTAGCCAGGACACCAGGGTTAACACCCTACTCTTGCGATATGTGCCATGGGATCTTTAGTGACCGCAGTCAGGACACCCATTTAACGTCCCATCCGAAAGACGGCACCCTACACAGGGCAATGTCCCAATCACTGCACTGGGCCATTGGGATATATGTTTTTCTAATAGTAAAGTCAAACATGGAACTAAGGCTACACTATTGCTTTCACTTGTTGCGATTGCAAAGTCAATGCCTCTGTCCCCACTTAAGGATAATTCAATAGATTTCCTCCCTGGTTAAGAGGAATTATTTAATTCACTCAAGCTTGTTGAAGTGTGTGGTAAGTGTTTGTGATTTGGGTAGTCTTTCAAATTCCATCAGTTTTTGAGCAAAATCATTTGTGGCATAGTTAATCTTAGTTTTGGCATTGCTTTATCTTCTCTGCTCTAAAGGGACTCAGGGCTCATGGTCCATCATTTCAATTCAGTCTGCAGACATCAGAGACACATTAAAATGAAATGTACTTACTGGAATGAGAAGAGGAAAGGCCAACCATCTCTGAGCAGCAAAACAGTTTAGGTCAGTTTTGAAGCATCATTGTCTTGGGCTTATTCTTAGTCATTTGGAGTTATTGCTATTATCTGTTGCTTTGTTTACATAATTCAGTTAATTCATTCAGTTCTGATGCGGTAGTTGGCACACAGTCTTTATTGTGACGGATACTAGGAGTCAGAAATAAGCGAAGGTGTCAACTCCCATTGTTTTAATGTAATGCCTCATTGGTCACTTCTCCATCAGATGTCTGGTCTCGAGGATGAAAGTCTAGTTTGAAAAATATCCATAAATGTTTTTGGAGTGCACTACACTATGGTACAACTGTTCCTCATCGGTCATCGTGTTAGTTTTCTAATTTCAAGTTAAAATGTCTTTCTGTTTAAAAAAAATTGTAATAAAGTCTCACGTCTTTTTTGGTGTTTCGATATCACCTTTGAGGTCAGGATGTAAAATGCAAGAGTGAGAAAGACATGACCAAGATCATCATTCTCCACTATATTATATAGATATTATACTATATAAGGCGTATAGTATAGTATAGTATCATATCTACATGGAAGGATCTAATGTGTTGTTATACTTCTTCTCTGAATCTAAAACTATTCTATTTTTTCCTACTTTATAGGAATTACACAAATAGACAGGGACAGGATTGTGGACACCTGGTTCGACTTTGGATCCCTACAATAGAAGTGGCTCAGAGGACTGTCTCAATACAGGATGGGGAACCAACCCAACAAGGACAGTGACAGTCAAATGGTCCCTCATCTGGCTGGAGTGGAAGCTCTGGAAACCAGAGTCTAACGTCAACTGGGCTAAAGAACCTAACCTGAACCTCACCCAGGGCTGCCCTGCCCCCACCACTACTACTACCCCTGTCCTTACAGAACACACACAGGTTAACCTGTGTCTGACAACCCCCAACACAACCTCCAGGATCCAATCAACTGGCCATGGACAACCGGTTGGCGGCGGAGTGTGGGGTCCAACACCAACACAGCTTTCGACCAATGGCGACGGAGGGAAATCGCCATCGAGAGCATGTGATTGGAATAGAGCAGCAGATGGTATTGACATGCCGGAGGTGTGAGTGTAACCGAGGCGACGGCAGAGGGCCCTTAGGGACGGCAACGCCAATTTGACAGCGTTAACCCCACAGCCGCCGAGGAGAAGGGGAGAAGCATATCTGTAAGGCCAGCCTGTCGTCCGCCATTACATCATCAAAGGTTGACGTGCATACAAATGACTGCAGAGAGAAAGAGCCTGGTGGAGCAGGGGGGGGGAGAGGTGTGCAGCCAAGCCCATCGCCAGAGCCCACAGCAGTACAGAGTGCTACAGTCACAGTTTCTGCAGTAGCTAAGAGGGTCACTAGAAGGGGACAACAAAAACGCAACCACACCAAATCAACATCCCCTCAGACCTGTGATCCAAAGCATACCTCGGCCTCTGAAGTGCTGACGTCTCGACGACTCCCAAACAAGGTAAGGCAGAGGAGCTGCAGTGACTTCAAACAAGGTTGCTCCACCTCACTTACAAATCAAAAGAGGCTGATAATAGTACTACAACACAGAGTCTCTCACCTTTACCTAGCCCTGCCACCAACCGTACTCCACCAGAACGTCCTCTACAGGCCTCTAAAGAAAATAGGCCCAAAGACAAACTCTCAGAACCCTCCTTCCCAAATGGAATATAATAAAACGGCAGCTACATCGCAGCCGGAACAGATTAAGGAGACTGTAGTAGCTCCTGTCAATGCTGCCGTCACCATCACGCTCCATCATCAGACAGCAAGGAGAACGTAGGGCTTAGGAATAAGGCCTCAAGTCCGGCACCTCCCGAGAAGATGGATTTAAAACCTACTCCAGTAGCAAAGACAGAGATCTGCTTAGATAAACACCTGCAGGCGGCATCGTCAGGAGTCTTCATCACAGAAGGATTCTCCTCGTCACCCAACGAGGCCCAACAGAACCAACAGCCGGAGGGCCCAACAGAGCCAGAACCAACAGCCTGAAGCCCAACAGGGCCAGAACCAACAGCCTGAGGCCCAACAGGGCCAGAACCAGCAGCCTGCCCACCATGCAGCACAGGTGACAGACGGCCGTCCAGACTGCCTCGGGTCTCGGAGGAGATGCAACAGAAAGCCCACTGCAAACTACCGGGGAGGCCTCCACCATGACCCGCACCCCCATCGCCACCCCCACCCATAGCAAGCAGGGCCAAGACGTGGAGGTCCAGGCAGTGGGCTGACGTGTGCAGCCGGGCGGTCTCCACCAGCCCCAGCCTGTTTCCTCTGCCCCCGCCCTACAGGTCCACGGACAGAGGTGCTGCCCTGAGGGAGGAAGCAGCAGCTGAGAGCCTGTTCAGGTCTACCAGGTGCCCCTCCACCAGATTCACATGGGCAGCAGTCCATCCTGCCCCCGCCACCTAACTACACCCGCAGGTCTCAGGTCCGGGTCAGAGCGATTGACCCTGGAGGCGGTTATGCTCCCAGTCAGAGTGCCGGGTGGTGCTCCATGCAGAGGAGGCGGTGGCGGCCCTCCATGCAGAGGTCGCCAGGCTGGGGCCAAGCCTAAAGATCTGGCAGTCGGGGCAAAAGGCGCACATGCAACATCCAGCAGAGAGGAGCACTCCCGCCTCTGCAGCCGTCTACCAGATCAACATCAGACGAGCGGCGGCCGAAACGAGCCGGTAGCTAAAGCAAATCATCACCAGCATGGAGCGAGAGGCAGTGGCAGACTCCCAATCCAAACCCAATGCAGCAGAGAAACCAAAGGTGTCTAATGAAGCGCAGACCGTGCCAACGCAGCCTGCCAAGCCTCCCCTCTGCTAAAGCTCCATCCCCCTTGTCGCCAACTGCCGCAAACAAGACCAAATCCTCCGACAATAAGGCTGCTCCTCCTCCTTCGCAGTCAACTCCTTCCGTTACCAAGAACAGCCAGGCCTCAACGACAACCTCCAAAAGCAGAGGACGCTAAACCCAAGATGGCAGTGGCTTAGCTGAAGCAGAGCATTGTTAAGGGGTTGGGGCGTTAAGGCTTTGTTGGGCAAGAAGAAGCAGGAGCAGCTGGAGCCGGAGAGGAAGGAAAAGGAGGGCGAAGACGCAGGAGGGGAACAGAAAGGAGAGAAGAGCGTGTGTGCTGTGGGGCGAGCAGGGGATGACCTGGGAGAATTGGAGCATCCGTTGACCCGAGTCCCTTGGCTTTGCCATTCAGAGCCACCTCCAGTGTAAGATCAAAGAACAAGAGAAGAAGGTCGTGACCCAGTCATCACTCAGGAAGTCCATCTCAGTGCCGCCCGGTGGTGCCCGACTCCGCCCGCCACCGTTGCCGTGGACGACGCCAACAGCAGGAAAACAAGAGGAGGCAGCAGAACGTTTTCAGGTCCATGCTGAAAAATGTCAGACGGCCCAAGTGCTGCGCGCACCTCTCCCCCCTACCGCCGTGCTGGAGTGAGAAGGAGAAGCAGCGGGCTGTATGCAGCCCACACTCCGCCCCTACCGCCGTGCTGGAGTGAGAAGGAGAAGCAGCGGGCTGTATGCAGCCCACACCCTCCCCCTACCGCCGTGCTGGAGTGAGAAGGAGAAGCAGCGGGCTGTATGCAGCCCACACCCTCCCCTACCGCCGTGCTGGAGTGAGAAGGAGAAGCAGCGGGCTGTATGCAGCCCCACCCCCTACCGCCGTGCTGGAGTGAGAGAAGGAGAAACAGCGGGCTGTATGCAGCCCACACCTCCCCCTACCGCCGTGCTGGAGTGAGAAGGAGAAGCAGCGGGCTGTATGCAGCCTACACCCTCCCCCTACCGCCGTGCTGGGTGAGAAGGAGAAGCAGGGGGCTGTATGCAGCCCACACCTCCCCTACCCGCCGTGCTGCAGTGAGCCCACAGCGGGCCCCTTCCCCTCTACCGCCTCGTGCTGGGGGAGTGAGAAGGAGAAGCAGCGGGCTGTATGCAGCCCACACCCTCCCCCTACCGCCGTGCTGGAGGAGAAGGAGAAGCAGGGCTGTATACAGCCCACCCCTCCCCCCCTACCGCCGTGCTGGAGTGAGGAAGGAGAAGCAGCTGGCTGCATGCAGCCCACACCATCAGCTGAGTCCCCTATAAAGCAGGCTGGTTCACCCCTTGTTATGGTTCCTCCATTGCCAAGCCATGTGTGGATATTGGGATCTCTCCCTAACCCTACTGGTCAGATGTTGTGGTATGCAATGTTTTAGATAGGGTTGATGATTATCAACAGAAGAGGGCAAAACAAAAAGCTAAAATAGGTTCTTGTTATGGACAACTTATTTTTAGATGAGAGATTCTAACAGTATTTAATGAAAATGGCAAGAATATTATCTTAGGTAAAAGCATGTGTGTTAGTACTTATGGCAGTCATAACTCATTTTACCTATGAAGTCCTGGTGTATACAGTACATGCCTCTGATCTTTGGGCGTACATACATATTACTGTCAGTATCATACCTTTTACAGATGTGCACCTAAATATCACTACTTCTCAGTGCAGTGGGTGCATTTTGGTATATATACAGTACGATTACGTTCCGGGTCTATTGAACAACCTCTATTTATAAGACGAATATATTATGATTAGTTTTTTTGTTGCAGATTTTATTTTGAATGGGTAACTACTTATTTTGTCTTGATAAAGAAGAAGAATAAAACCTCTGCTGTGCTCATTTCCGTATGTCTTATATACAATATAACACTGGGCCTGTGTGCATTTAGGTGCTCTATATTTAGTCTCTGTTCTCTCCGTTTTGATTTAAAAAACTCAAGGTCGAAAACTGATCTACAACCGAGCAGTTTTGTCTGGATCATTGACAGGTGTTTCAAGAGAGCGTAGCAGCATGCATCCCACAGGTGTGAGTTCCTCAGTTACAATGTGTTATCAGATATTGCTTGAGGATGGGAAAAGGGTCTGTTTGAAGCAATATTGCAGCTGATAGCTGATCTATGGGGACCGGAAACGATTGAGAGCGTGAGTAATGTCTAGTAGTAAGACATTACTAATCCGAGGAGCTCTGAGGTCTCTATTTTAAATTCCTCTTCCAATTGGTCTGTGAACCATCCTCATGAAACACCCAGCATGTCATGTCCTTTATGGAATCATAATACTCTTCTTTTTTTTAAACTATTGGTTAGACTCTGTTCGTATACTACATGAAATGTCCAGCTTTTGACTTGCTCTGATTCAAAACATAAATATACTGATGTTGTATATGCTTAGTTGTTTCAGTAAGTGCATCTGAAAACTGCTGTAGAAGGCTGTTTGAAACCACAGGGGACGTTGTTCAGGATGTTTCAGCAGTCAGTAGTAGAGAAGTGGAGGTGTGTACTCCTTGTGGATTAGTTGTCGATGGGCTTATACAGCCCTTTCCCCAAAAGAAAGTGTCCTTGAGACAGTGGTGAAATTGACCCAAAGTGTGTGTATACAGTACTCCACACTATTCAAGCCCTTTTCCTCTCGCTATAATCTCTCATTAAAATTAGATTAAATAAAAATTAAAATACTTATCAAAGCTAGGACAAAAGAACCACTTTTGAAATTAGATGGTTGAATATTTGCGGAGAAGGAGAAATATAGTCTCTTCAAAGACTTAACAACAGTTTATTTTCAAAATCATTTAAATTTAAAATCGTTCACTTGCTGGGTTAGTTTATTCTGGGTTTTACATCTTTGATTGGATTAGGCACAGTTAAAGTAAATATGACTAAATCTGTGAATTACTGTGGGCTTCTATTAGAGAACACAAATTAGTAGTAAGATTTTTTTTCAAAATGCACATTTTTATGTGTAAATCCATTAGTATCCAATCAAATCAAATCAAATGTATTTATAAAGCCCTTCTTACATCAGCTGATATCTCAAAGTGCTGTACAGAAACCCAGCCTAAAACCCCAAACAGCAAGCAATGCAGGTGTAGAAGCAATGTGGCGAGGAAAAACTCCCTAGAAAGGCCAGAACCTAGGAAGAAACCTAGAGAGGAACCAGGCTATGAGGGGTGGCCAGTCCTCTTCTGGCTGTACCGGGTGGAGATTATAACAGAACATGGCCAAGATGTTCAAATGTTCATAGATAACCAGCAGGGTCAAATAATAATAATCACAGTGGTTGTCGAGGTGCAACAGGTCAGCACCTCAGGAGTATATGTCAGTTGACTTTTCATTGCCGATCATTAAGAGTATCTCTACCACTTCTGCTGTCTCTAGAGAGTTGAAAACAGCAGGTCTGGGGACAGGTAGCACGTCCGGTGAACAGGTCAGGGTTCCATATCCGCAGGCAGGACAGTTGAAACTGGAGCAGCAGCACGGCCAGGTGTACTGGGGACAGCAAGGAGTCATCAGGCCAGGTAGTCCTGAGGCATGGTCCTAGGGCTCAGGTCCTCCAAGAGTACAGAAGTACATAGTACATAAGACAGATGTTCAAAATGTTTTTATACTCCAAAGTCATTGTAAGAGGTAGGTAGGTCTACATTCCAAAGCCAGTCATTGTAAGACGTAGGTAGGTCTACATTCCAAAGCCAGTCATTGTAAGAGGTAGGTAGAGTCTACATTCCAAAGCCAGTCATTGTAAGAGGTAGGTAGGTCTACATTCCAAGGCCAGTCATTGTAAAGAGGTAGGTAGGTCTACATTCCAAAGCCAGTCATTGTGAGAGGTAGGTAGGTCTACATTCCAAAGCCAGTCATTGTAAGAGGTAGGTCTACATTCCAAAGCCAGTCATTGTAAGAGTAGGTTGGTCTACATTCCAAAGCCAGTCATTGTGAGAGGTAGTAGGTCTACATTCCAAAGCCAGTCATTGTAAGAAGTAGGTAGGTCTACATTCCAAACCAGTCATTGTAAGAGGTAGGTAGGTCTACATTCCGAAGCCAGTAGGTAGGTCTACATCCCAAAGCCAGTCATTGTGGTAGGTAGGTCTACATTCCAAAGCCAGTCATTGTGAGGTAGGTAGGTCTACATTCCAAAGCCAATCATTGTAAGAGGCAGGTACATTCCAAAGCCAGTCATTGTAAGAGGTAGGTAGGTCTACATTCCAAAAGCCAGTCATTGTAAGAGGTAGGTAGGTCTACATTCCACACCAGTCATTGTAAGAGGTAGGTAGGTCTACATTCCAAAGCCAGTCATTGTAAGAGGTAGGTAGGTCTACATTCCAAAGCCAGTCATTGTAAGACGTAGGTAGGTCTACATTCCAAAGCCAGTCATTGTAAGACGTAGGTAGGTCTACATTCAAAGCCAGTCATTGTAAGAGGTAGGTAGGTCTACATTCCAAAGCCAGTCATTGTAAGAGGTAGGTAGGTCTACATTCCAAAGCCAGTCATTGTAAGAGTAGGTAGGTCTACATTTCAAACCAGTCATTGTAAGAGGTAGGTAGGTCTACATTCCAAACCAGTCATTGTAAGAGGTAGGTAGGTCATTCAAACCAGTCATGGGGTCTGTTCCAAGCCAGTCATTGTAAGAGGTAGGTAGGCCCATTGTGAGAGGTAGGTCTACATTCCAAAGATAGTCATTGTAAAGGTAGGTAGGTCTTACATTCCAAAGCCAGTCATTGTAAGAGGTAGGTAGGTCTACATTCCAAAGCCAGTCATTGTAAGGCGAGGTTGGTCTACATTCCAAAGCCAGTCATTGTAAGACGTAGGTAGGTCTACATTCCAAAGCCAGTCATTGTAAGAGGTAGGTAGGTCTACATTCCAAAGCCAGTCATTGAGAGGTAGGTAGGTCTACATTCCAAAGCCAGTCATTGTAAGAGGTAGGTAGGTCTACATTCCAAATCCAGTGATGTGAAATGTATGGGTTAAGCAGAGCAAATTAAACTCTGTGTCTGCTTACATAAAGTTAATTAAAACTTTCAATTTATCTAGTCTCTCTTAGAATCACCTGAAACATACTTTTTTTTCCTTAGGAGAAAATATCAGCTTAAAAATATTACATAAACCTTGTTTCCTCCACATTGTTATTAAGAGTAATGAAGTTATTAAATGATAAAACATTGAAAACGTAGTCTCAACGTGTTGATATAGGCTTACCATCACATCCTACTGTGGAATGGGAATATTCACAGCCAATCTACTTTGTTTGGGAATTACAACTAACTGTCTGTTTGAATACACCCTCTGTCTCAGTGTGATACACTGATTTCACAGGACTGTGCTGTCACTTCCTGTGTGTCTGGGTGTATGTGTCTGTCACCACTCATCACTGCACTCGTCACAGTGGGCTGTTAGGTTAGGTGTCCTGGGCTATTCTGTTCCCTGTCAAAGAACACACACACACACACACACAAAAGTCCATCCCCTGGTATTCAAGGTGTTAAGACGAGAATCACACCCCCCACACACTCACAACCAGACAGTCATCTCAGTTGCTGATTAAAGGGGCTGCCACAGTGAAGTGCATCACCAACCTATTCTTTTGTGCCGCTACCTTTGAGAGATGTATTGGATTTGTACTGACACTTTTTCTACATGTGTAGAGCTACAAGCATCCCCTGATCCTCTCCCTCCCATCTTCCTTCAATGTTCCCCCATCTCTCTCCGTCTCTCTGTCCATAGATCACGACCAGCAGCAGTCGGCTCACCAGCCTTAATGCTGACTCCCTCAACCAGGCCTTAATTAGCTGGTGTTTTAATATTTAATGTCCCCTTCGCCCCCCGTGTCCCTGCGACTGGTTCCCATTTGAAAGTGGCCATAGGCGGTGGATGTTAAACACAAGAGGAGATTCATTGTGATGAAAAGACTGTAAGATAGAGAGATGAGAGAGACTGAGACAGAGAGAAACAGACATGGGAGGTAGGGGATCTCAAAAAAGTGAGAAAAAATACCTCTCACTCTGCCATAGTAACTTGCAGCCTGTATTATTCAATATTAAAATCACACTCTGCACTGTATGTCCTGACTAATATCACTACCCAGAATCCAATCTGGTCATGACCGCAGTCTTTTGGTTCCAGGTAGAACCCCCCTAGACGGTTGGGGGTGGGGCTGTTTTGAATGCACCTGTTTGAAATGGAAAGGTTGTTTTATAATGTTGTACAATGAGTGCTGCTGTTCTCCTCTCTGGCAGGATAAGAAATATAGGGAGTGGAATTGAAACTGAGTTTTATTTTAGAGTTATAAATCATAGGGTTTGGAAAATGAAATCCCTGCCTTAAAAATAGATATAGGCTATTTGACTTGCAGATGATCATTGATTTAGATGAAAATAAATTGTGCGGGGCCCAGAAACTTAATTAAACTGAGAGCCCATGTTCATCAACAGTTGGCCAGTCTATCATCATCTAACATTAATGTGTCAGTGCGCTTTAAGAAATCAAATTATGCTCTAGCGTTGGAAAAGATTAGTGGAGTCTACATTCTTGGTGAGGGAATTTCTCTGAATGTCACTGTTGTGTCGTCTCATACGATTCTGTTACATTCTCACGGGGCATTTTTCCCCTCTCTATGGAAATTCCTCTACAGTCACCACTACATAACCATTGTTTGAGCTTCACTGAACATCAGGTTTCGGCGTGGTGCTTCGACTGCGTGTTAGTTAGAGTCTATATCAAGACTCCCTCTAGCCCTCCAGATAAAATGTCCACCTCAGAAACATAGTTAAACTGTGTTAAACCTCCTGCTATGACCCAGTTAGCTCCACACACAGACACACACACACACACACACACACACACACAGACTCATCTCAGCTACACAGAAAATCCGTAGAGGACTCGTGTAGCCTAGACGCAGCTTGAGCGCAAGCCATTACAATTACCAATACAAATCACAAATAATTCCCTGTCGGATCTTTAGACGCACATCAGACACACTCAGACTCCATCTCATCATGGGGATCAGTTTCTGTGTTAATTGCTGTTTACTGATTGTATTTAGAGATTGGTAAGTATGTGATTATGAGTAAGGGTGTGATCTTAGCGATGCTTAGCTATTCTCCATAGATGAACCACTGGGGTTGATTCTGGAGCACTGGGTGATGTAATGAATCATGTCAAGCTTTATGTTCTCCCTCTATGATGATGTCATATAAAAGCACTATATCTCTCACTCTCTTTCTCTCCCTCTTTCTCTCTCTTTATTTTTCTCCCCCTCTTTTTATCTCTCTCTCACTTTCTCTCTATCATAAAAGCGCCATATCAGTCAGCAACAGCAGGGCGGCTAAAACCCCTGCCTCCCCTCTGAAGCGTCTCTTTAACCCTGACCTCTGAACAGCTCTTATAGTGCCTTCCCAGTACTGCTTCAGTCCTTTTGTTTCTCTCCCTGACCCCGAACAGCTCTTATAGCGCCTCCCCAGTACTGCTCCAGTTGTTTTGTTTACTCACTGTTGTCTTGAATCACCGGCAGCGCTACAGTAAGGAACTTCCTCCGATGTCGTCTGCTGCTCAGGCCCCTGTGGACTATATGGCCAAACATTACTTGCATTGTTGGGAAGCGTTTTGCAGAAAAGGTGTTTGGAAGGATTGAGGTGTGTGTGTGTGTGTGTGATATGTGTGTGTGTGTGTGTGTGTGTGTGTGTGTGTGTGTGTGTGTGTGTGTGTGTGTGTGTGGTGTGTGTGTGTGTGTGTGTGTGTGTGAGTGTGTTAGTGTTGTGTGTGTGTTGTGTGTGTGTGTCTGTGTTCCCTATATGCTCTTGTTCATAGGGGAACACATACTTGTTTCTATCTTCCTCTCCCTCCTCCACTCCAGCATACTCCATCACTGTGTAACACTACACACTGTAGACCTGAGCATTTTATAGTGGCTTGTTATTAACCACCCCGCCGTTCCACACAAACACACGTACGTAACCTTTCACATGCTGAAAGTCAAGCACAGGTACACACACACACACACACACACACACACACACACACACACACACACACACACACACACACACACTAAGGTCACCTTGGCTGTCTTCACTAGAGACTGCTTTATAACGGCTGACAGATGTTTCTATAAATCATTGGTCCCCCAGTGGACAGAGGTTCCACACACACACACACACACACACACACACACACACACACACACACACACACACACACACACACTGCAGCAACACTCTATCTCTCTCCCTTTTTCTCCCTCTCCCTCCCAGAGACACTCATGGTTGAGAAAAATATCCCCCACATTGACACACCACATCTAATAAAGCGATTTGAGCGACTGGGAAAACTGCTATATAAATCCAATCCATTCTTGATGCACTAAAATGTTTTGCAGCTGATGTATTGAAGACCTGCATCAGCAGCAGCAGGGTTGATATACTGACCTGTAGTTGTAGGAATTTTACTAGTATTGTTGTGAACGGATGTCATTGTGGTGAGTGGTGTGCAGTTAGTTGTGAGCAAGTTTGGAGGGTAGAGTTGCAATGAGAGTTGTTAATGTCACTTCCCAGACATCTTAGTTTGGAAGCATCCTCCATGGCAGGTGTCCAGTTGTATTTATTTTATTTGTGAACAAATTGTTATTTACAATGACGCCTACCCCGACCAAACCCTAACCCGGACGACGCTGGGCCAGTGCCCTTGTTTGGGTTGTGCACCGCCCTAGGCAAGCACCATGGGACTCCCAATCACAGCCTTTTGAGGGGAATGGCACAGGCAGCCTGGAATCGAACCATGGTCTGTACCTGGGCTTCCTGGTGACGCCTCTAGCACTGAGGTGCAGTTCCTTGAGACCGATTCAGGATCTCCAAGGTTCTTGAGTTGAAATGTAAAGCAACTGAGAAAATATCTCATCCACCTACTAGCAATTGACCCACAACCAACAAAAAATGCAAGACATTATATAAAATCAATTATCGACTGTTTAATATCTTAAATCATTTAATTTAGTTCTGTTAAGTAATGATATGCTCCTAAATGTGTTGCCAAGGAGAGATAAGAAGCTTCCGTTTCAGCCCAGACGTCAATTCAACGTCTATTCCACGTTGGTTCAACGTAATTTCATTGAAATTACACGGTTGATTCAACCAGTGTGTGCCCAGTGGGAGTACAGTATATCACCACTTGTTTCTGTCTTTCCCTAAGGGAAGAATTGGAGGGAATGTATAGGCCTAGGTGCTTATCTCCTAGAGATAGATTAGGTATTTAAAGTGACTGGTTACCATAGTGAATGTGTCTCTGTCTAATCAGACTGTGGCTGAATCCAAGAGGCCTTTATATGATGAGGTAATTCCAACCATTCAATCTCCATGGAGATTAAGCTAAATTTAAGCACTTCCTCTATGAAACTCATTAACCCTGACTCCAAAGTTATTGTGAAGAAACCTCTGGTATCGCTTCCACATTGTATGCAAATCTCCCCTAAAGTTATTTTTAATCTCCAATCCGCAATTAGGAGCGTGTGAATGAAGACGTAGGTCGTTATTGAGCGGCGTAATTTGTAATGACGAATGGCGAGCGTGAATATTGCGGTTGCCAAACTGTCCCTTATCATTATCGTCCCCTCAGATGATATAAAGATTCCTCAACTCTCCTGCAGTCGACTCTGATTAAAAGTCCAATTAAAAACCTGTCGGTCAGAGGAGGAGGGGGAGCGTTCTGTCTCGCCGGACGTTGCCCGTGGCTGAGGGGTGATTCTCACACAATCACGTGTTGAGAAATAGTGATTCAGCCTTCATCCTTCAGCCTTCATCATCCTTCAGCCTTCGTCATCCTTCTTGGTAATTAAATTCAAACAAGATGGCCTCCCTTTGACACACAGTAAAAAACAGCAACTCACACCTTTACAGCAGTGGAGGCTGCTGAGGGGAGGACGGCTCATAATAATGGCTGGAATGGAGCGAATGGAAATGCATCAAACCCATGGAAACCATGGAAACCATGTGTTTGATGTTGTTGATACCTTTCCACCTATTCCGCTCCAGTCATTACCATGTGCCCGTTCTCCCCAATTAAGTTGCCACCAAACTCCTGTGCTGTATAGTACTGTAACACAGGTTGAGTCCCAAGTTACAGTCATAGTAGGGCCCTGGTCAAAAGTAGTGTATCATATAAGGGACAGGGTGCCATTTCAGACCCAGTGCTGTTGTATGTGAGTGTGCTACTTCCCATATCCTAGGCCCAGGGTTTCTATGGTAACACGAACCACCACAGGTTCACAACATCTAACCCTCTAAAGTAGACCTTGGGAGCCAGATAGATAACCGCTACAGTGTAACTCACACTTCACCTAGATAATAAAACATTATCTGATAATACATTGTAGTGTTCTGTGCTGTATAAATATTTAACAATATGGCTTGAATCTCTCCACAGAGACCATTTTCGCAATTTTCTTGACAATCATTCTGATCTGTGCTGATCTCTGTTAGTGTTTATGACTGGTTGTAAAATGGCCCTCTTCTGCTTGTTCTAATATCTCTCTGGCTTGTGCTATTATCAGTCTGTACATAGTGAAGTGCTTATCTCAGCGCTTTGAAACTCCTCTCTACAAACCAATGACTGTATATATGAATGGACAAAGCCACTGATCACGTGACACCATTCATTCCTATGTGAAGACTCAATAGCGCATTGAAGCCAAGTGAAGTCTGTTTAAATGGTGTCTGATGGAGACATCACATGCGCAGTTTGAGCTACTCCAGGAAGTGCTGCTCCGTCTCGTTGAGTAACTGAAGCTGAAGGCCGACCAGAGTACTGCAGGCTGCCATTAGCAACTTAATTATCCTTATAACTTCTTCTGTGTGCGATTTTAAAATAATTGGTTCAAGGACATACATCTGGTGTGTTAGAAGCAATTGTTGGTACCATGATTGTCATCTAAATTGTTTTATTTACTCAAAGATTGACCATGAAGATTGTCATTTTTCCATTCACTATAATGGGGATCCTGTTTTTCTGCTAACAAAGCCTTTAGTACCTCGGTTGGCCTCGAACTTCCATGGCATCAATCCGAGGGGGCAGTCGTTCTCCCCTGCTACAAACACACTGGCAGCATTACAGCAAGCCAGCTGGAGCCAGTCTGTCTGTACAGAGAGCCATTAGAAATTTGCAACAAAGTGTCCGAAATTGCATCCTATTCCGTACATAGTGCTCTACTTTTGACCACGGCCCATAATTCCCTACAAAGTGCCCAACTTTTGACCAGGGCACATAGAGCACTAGTCAAACGTACTGCACTATTTGGGGAATAACGTGCTATTTTAGATGCATCCTGGGAAGGGACCCCTGATTCCAACAGGCAGGATTACAAGCCTGTTTCTAGCACATTATCCATTAGCTTAACAAATTGTAATTGATTGCCAGGTAGCGTCTGTGGGACTCCTATGGGGCATAGATGACTACACAGTAGCTTCCCGTGAGCCTAGTCCCCATCATGCCTTTTACTTTAATCAAATCCATCGCTAATTCTAAGTGCTTTGGCACTTAAGCCACATTAAAGAGTTTAACCATAGCCCAGAAGTGCTTTGTACTACATTAATCAATTAGTAAGCTTGACGATAATTGCAGTGCACTGTGTGACGGGCCCCGCTCCTCTTATAAAAGCTGAGGTTGAGACAGTAAATGTTTTGAAATGAGATTCGGGGTCGAGTTAGGACAAAGTTAATAATATAAACAAGCCTTGCGTAAACACAGGTCATATACCATTGTCCCCCCAAACTCAACTCTGGAACTCAAAGCCAGTTCCACTGTGTTTTTTTCAATGTTGTGCTCTAATCAGGGACTGATTTAGACCTGAGACACCAGGTGGGTACAATTAATGATCAGGTAGAACAGAAATGCAGCAGGCTCTGTACCTCATAGGGTCAGAGTTGAATACCCCTGCTATAGGCTATACTGTACAACAGTGGGTATAACGGTTCTGTAGTAGCCTACAACAGGCTAAGTTATAGGTGAGAGGTAAAAAATGTACCATTGCCCCTACTGAAGCTATGTACAGTATCCTAATGGTTTTATTTGAGACTCAAAATGACATCAACTAATTTACCTTATGAACACAAAAACACGTTTTACAACATGTTCAAAAATCCTAAACAGTCAAAAGGTCTCCGGCACAGACACGCTCCGTGTCCTTGTCCAGGTTCAGGAGAGTCCAAGGTACAGCCAGTCTAGCAAAGGTCGAACCAGACCGTGAGACGCTGGTGCACCAGAGGCAAAGCACATTTGCTCCACACCTGCACATCTCCACCACTGTGAACAGAGAGCATGGAGGAAGACCTACAGAAGAGGCCCACGTCCAGGGGTCTGAGTACCCTGGAGAAGAGCCTGACACTACTGTTTGTGGCTCTGACTGGCGCCTGCATCGGACTGGTGGTCATCTACTTCACTGACAAGAACAGCGTCTCCACTGATGAAGGTGAGTAGTGTACTACCTGTATGTTTAAATGGAGGGAAGGGAAAGGGGGATACCTAGTTAGTTGCACAACTAAATGCATTAAACCCGAAATGGGTCTTCCACATTTAACCCAACCCTTCTGAATCAGAGAGGAGCGGGGGGCTGCCTTAATCGATATACACGTCATCGGTGCCCGGGGAGAAGTTGTTGTTGGAGGTTAACTGTCTTACACAAGGGCAGAAATGCAGATTTTTTTTCATCTTTTCGGCTCAGGGGTTGGAACCAGCAACCTTTCGGTTACTGACCCAATTCTCTTAACTGCTAGGCTACCTGGTGGTGAACTGCTATATACTTTAAACACATTCATGTAGGCCAGATGGTTAGTACTACTGTATTTACTGTAAACACTTAGGAGTTGGACTATCCCTCTAAACTTCATCACTGTCAAGGAGGTGTGTGAGTACAAAACTTGAAACACTTCAATCAAATGAAGGTTTATAGCTCTACTCACACCAGAAAGTTCAATGCCTCTCAGCAGGACTATGAAACAGTGATTTATGGACCCGTGTGATTTATGGACCATTATACATTTACCATAATACCAGGCTTAGCTAAGCGTCTGGGGAGTGGGTGGGTAATGGCTGTCGGTTGGTGGTGAGTTTGCTGACAAGAAGATGAAAAGTGATGTTTTGTTGTCTATTTTTTATTTAAATTTCCATCACTGTACATTGTGCTCTTAATGTATCTCTGTCTCTGACAGATGTTTTATTATTTAGGATTAAATTAAGCCACACTTTCATATCAGCAATAAATGATAAGTATAGAAGAATGATCTGAGTCATTGTATATCGCAATAACAAACCAACAGCATTCATTGCTACAGTAATAATGGCATTGAATACTTCTGGCATTGAATGTGCCTCCATTCTGGGTACAGGGCGAGACAGAGAGTTATATTCTAAGGGGGTTCTGTGTCTTTGTGGTACCTTTGTGATGTGAGTCACAGTGACGTCCCCTGCCACTGGCCTCACAGTGTGGCAGACAGACAGTCCGAGCTGAGACCCAGCTGTGGAGGAACAGAACGACAACAAAAGGCAAAGGTTCCCTCTAACGTTGAGGGAACGTCTATAGACAAACCTCCTGCGAACCTTTAGGGATATCTGAAAGTCTAATTGGTCTCACCACTGGATACTGATGCAGTGACGCGGTTCCAAGCACTGTTATGGATTGCTGGACGTATTTTTCATATAGTGTCACTCTGTCACCATAGAAAGCATGACAAATACGTCCTCAATTTGTCACGTCTGCATTTTTTCCATGAGTCATTCTATTTCATCTATATAAACAGCCAATCAAATCATCTGAGTTAAAATGTGATATAACATGCATGTTGTTTTGGCTTCTGACAAGGTGTCAATGATGATCTATTTATCATATAATAGAGTCCACCTATCTGCAATATATCTTGGTGCCTTTTTACACTTCTGTGCTGGTTCCCAAAAAATACAGCCTCCCCCACCCCCTAAAAATGCATTTAAATCATGTAAAAATATATGATGTTATTAACACTGTCCCACGCTACCTTGGCTCGGTTAGCCAAATCAGTCATATCGTACCTAAGAATAATGGCTGTCATCCATTTCTATGAGTGAGACTGTCTTAGGAGACACGGCTGACTCCAGAGACAGCACTCACACAATACACTGGTCTAGTATAATGCAAATACTCTCACTCTCTTTCTCTCTATTTCTCTCTCTCTCTCTCTCTCTCTCTCTCTCTCTCTCTCTCCCTTTTATATCCTTTCTCCTTTTATTCGTCCTTTAAATCCCTTATTCAATAAACCTTGCCCAGGAATAATGTCTGCACTTTGAAGTGATGGTCATATTGAAAGGCCAAAAACTGTATAGCTTCTGTCTACATTGTACAGAGCATTCGGGAAAAGTATTCAGACCTCTTGACTTTTTTCCACATTTTGTTACCTTACAGCCTTATTCTAAAATGTATTAAAAAACATTTATCATCAATCTAAACACAATACCCCATAATGACAAAGCAAAAAAAGGTTTTTAGAAATGTTTGCAAATTTGTAAAAAATATACAACTGAAAATATCACATTTACATAAGTATTCAGACCCTTCTTCAGTACTTTGTTGAAGCACTTTTGGCAGCGATTACGGCCTTGAGTCTTATTGGGTATGATGCTACAAGCTTGGCATACCTGTATTTGGGGAGTTTCTCCCATTCTTCTCTGCAAGCTCTGTTAGCTTGGATGGGGAGTGTCGCTGCACAGCTATTTTAAGGTCTCTCCATTTTAGATCAGGTTTTAGATCAGGTTCAAGTCCGGGCTCTGGCAGGGCCACTCAAGGACATTCAGAGACATGTCCTGAAACTACTCCTGTGTTGTCTTGGCTGTATACTTAGGTCGTTATACAGGTCGTTGTCCTGTTGGAAGGTGAATCTTCACCCCAGTCTGAGTTCCTGAGCGCTCTGGAGCAGGTTTTCATCAAGGATCTATCTCTCTGTACTTTGCTCCGTTCATCCTTCCCTCAATCCTAACTAGTCTCCCAGTCCCTGCTGCTAAAAAACATCCCCACAGCATGATGCTGCCACCACCATGCTTCACTGTAGGGATGGTGCCCAGTTTCTTCCAGACGTGACGCTTGGCATTCAGGCCAAAGAGTTACATCTTGGTTTCATCAGACCAGAGAATCTTGTTTCTCATGGTCTGAGAGTCTTTAGGTGCCTTTTGGCAAACTCCAAGCAGGCTGTCATGTGCCTTTTACTGATGAGTGGCTTCCGTCTGGCCACTCCACCATGAAAGTCTGATTGGCAGAGTGCTGCAGAGATGGTTGTCCTTCAGGAAGTTTCTCCCATCTCCACAGAGGAACTCTGTAGCTCTGTCAGAGTGACCAGCGGGTTCTTGGACACCTCCCTGACCGAAGCCCTTCTCCGGGCGGCCAGATCTAGGAAGAGTCTTGGTGGTTCCAAACTGCTTCAACAAAGGTGCCTTTACAAAGTGCTGAATCCTTATGTGAATGTGAATGTTTTTTTAATCTAAAAAACTGTTTTTGCTTTGTCATTATGGGGAATTGTGTGTATACATGTGTGTATAAAATGTGTATACATTTTTAAATAAGGCTGTAACATAATAAAATGTGGAAAAAGTTGAGGGGTCTGAATACTGAATGCACTGTATATACACCACTAGTCAACATACGGATAGATATATGTGTGTACAAAACATTAGGAACACCTGCTCTTTCCATGACATAGTCTGACCAGGTGAATCCAGGTGAAAGCTATGATCCCTTATTAAGCTATGATCCATTATAGTCACTTGTTAAATCCACTTCAATCAGTGTAGATGAAGGGAAGCATTTTTAAGCCTTGTGACATTTGAGACATGAATTTTGTATGTGTGCCATTCAGATGGTGAATGGGCAAGACAAAATATTTAAGTGCCTTTGAACAGGGAATGGTAGTAGGTGCCAGGCCCACTGGTTTGAGTGTGTCAAGAACTGCAACGCTGCTGGGATTTTCACGCTCAACAGTTTCCCGTGTGTATCAAGAATGGTCCACCACCCAAAGGACATCCAGCCAACATCCAGTCAACATGGACCAGCATCCCTGTGGAACGATTTTGACACCTTGTAGAGTCCATGCCCCGAAGAATTGAGGCTGTTCTGAGGACAAAAAGAAGGGGTACAACTCAATATTAGCAAGGTGTTCTTAATATTTTATACACTCAGTGTATATGTGTGCAAATTATATTTAAAAAACTTGTACTGTATTGGTTGTATAGGGTAGTTGCTGACCATGTTGTCATTGGCCATATCATTGTATGAGGGTATGTTATTGCTGTATGTTAATGCTTTAATTACCAATTACCATTTGCTTTTGTTTAATGGGACTGGTGAAGCAATCTTTAATTCGAATACTCTTATTAACGTAAGTAGTGCCACTATATCATCAAACAGTCTGTCCCAGCAGGATGTTCCATAATGACATTGTGTTACTCTTCCATGTTATACATAACAGCCCAATAACAAGGGTTCTAATCAAAACGAATTATTCTGCCAACATTACCCAGAGCTGTTCCCCTGCAGCTGACACATCAACTGAATGTTCATGTAATCAATTGTGTGTGTGTGTGTGTGTGTGTGTGTGTGTGTGTGTGTGTGTGTGCGTGCGTGCGTGCGTGCGTGCGTGTTTGTGTGTGGGACAAGAGGTCAATTCAGGATGCGGGGGTCCTCAGGCACTCAAGGGCCCGTCGGGGGAGTTCACCAGCATGAATCACCCCAGTAGCTACGACAACGGCATGAGCTGCAGCTGGCACATCACTGTGGACCCAGGCATGGTAAGTACCACAATGCAACACATTCAAAACACTGAGATTTTTATACAGTAACCTCTTTTCCTTTTACTGTGCTCTTTCCTTCAAACAAATACACTGAACAAAAATACAAATGCAATATTCAACCATTTCTACGATTTTACTGAGTTACAGTTCATATAAGGATCTCAGTCAATTAAATTCATTAGGCCCTAATCTATGGATTCCACACTTTAAAAAAGGTTGGGGTGTGGATCAGAAAACCAGTCAGTATCTGGTGTGACCACCATCTCCTTCACATTGAGTTGATCAGGCTGTTGATTGTGGTCTGTGGAATGTTGTCCCACCCCTCTTCAATGACTGTGCGAAGTTGCTGGATATTGGCGGGAACTGGAACATGCTGTCGTACACGTTGATCCAGAGCATTCCAAACATGCTCAATGGGTGACATGTCTGGTGAGTATGCAGGTCATGGAAGAACTGGGACATTTTCAGCTTCCAGGAATTGTGTACAGATTTTTGCGACATGTAGCTATGCATTATCATGCTGAAACGTGAGGTAATGTCGGCAGATGAATGGCATGATATTGGGCCTCAGGATCTCATCACGGTATCTGTGTGCATTCAAATTTCCATTGATAAAATTCAATTGTGTTCGTTGTCTGAAGCTCATGCCTGCCCATACCATAACTCCACCACCACCATGCTCATCCACACAACGCTATATATGTTGTCTTCCATCTGCCCGGTACAGTTGGAACCCGGGATTCGTCTGTTTAGAGCACACTACTCCAGTGTGCCAGTGGCCATTGAAGGTGAGCATTTGCCCACTGAAGTTGGGTACGACACCAAACTGCAGTAAGGTCAAGACCCTGGTGAGGATGACGAACACTCAGATGAGCTTCCCTGAGACGCTATCTGACAGTTATTGCAGAAATGATTCGGTTGTGCAAACCCACAGTTCCATCAGCTGTCCGGGTGGCTGGTCTAAGACGATCCCGCAGGTGAAGAAGCCGGATGTGAAGGTTTATTTTATTTATTTATTTCACCTTTATTTAACCAGGTAGGCTAGTTGAGAACAAGTTCTCATTTGCAACTGCGACCTGGCCAAGATAAAGCAAAGCAGTTCGACACATACAACAAGCAGAGTTACACATGGAATAAACAAACATACAATCAATAATACAGGAAAAATATATATACAGCATGTAAATAGGCCATGGTGGCAAAGTAATTACAATATAGCAATTAAACACTGGAATGGTAGGATGTG
>NW_027039031.1:27500-44977 GCF_034236695.1 Oncorhynchus nerka
TCTCTCTCTCTCTCTCTTTCCCTCTCACACACACAGTGTCCCCTATTCCCCAGACCCTCAACACACAGCCCCACAGGACCATCCACACTCCAAGGCTATAAAGGGATTGAGCTTTGATGTCAAACCCAAATTAGAGAGTCCACGGCGGACACAGCCTATAAGCCTGGCTGGCCTGCCTCTTCACTACTCCACTTTAAGTTACAGCCCCTAACAAGATTACAGACTTTCAGAGGGAGGTCAACTCTGCACTGCGGAATGTCACATTGATGTTTGACATTACTCGACTGTTTCTGTAACATAGCAACAAAAAATGCATACATGCATTTATTGGAATGTATTGAAAATATCAATGGTATATAGATATACTGGACTGTACATGTAGGTCTAGACGTATGGCCAGTAGCTATTGATTTGACATAAAAGGTTCTATATGTACAGTAATCCACATATTGTTTTCTTCTTTCTCTTCTGTTCTGTTTGACTCTGCAGGGAGGTTGTGTGGGCGCTCCAAACCCGGGCCGATAGTGTCATTAGGAAACTCTATGTTGTTGTTCTTTGACACCAATGACAGAAATACAGACAAGGGATTCAAAGCGAAGTACCAAGCTGTGACACCAGAGAGTACTTTAGGTAAAATAACACCATTATCAACAGTGATCATAGTTATGAACATTCAGAACTTTTCAGGGGAGGGAGGGAGGGAGGGAGAGGGAGGGAGGAGGAGGGAGGGGTCATTTAGCAGACGCTCTTATCCAGAGCGACTTACAAATTGGTGCTTTCACCTTATGACATCCAGTGGAACAGCCACTTTACAATAGTGCATCTAGGTCTTTTAAGGGGGGTGAGAAGGATTACTTTATCCTATCCTAGGTATTCCTTAAAGAGGTGGGGTTTCAGGTGTCTCCGGAAGGTGGTGATTGACTCCGCTGTCCTGGCGTCGTGAGGGAGTTTGTTCCACCATTGGGGGCCAGAGCAGCGAACAGTTTTGACTGGGCTGAGGCGGGAACTGTACTTCCTCAGTGGTAGGGAGGCGAGCAGGCCAGAGGTGGATGAACGCAGTGCCCTTGTTTGGGTGTAGGGCCTGATCAGAGCCTGGAGGTACTGAGGTGCCGTTCCCCTCACAGCTCCGTAGGCAAGCACCATGGTCTTGTAGCGGATGCGAGCTTCAACTGGAAGCCAGTGGAGAGAGCGGAGGAGCGGGGTGACGTGAGAGAACTTGGGAAGGTTGAACACCAGACGGGCTGCGGCGTTCTGGATGAGTTGTAGGGGTTTAATGGCACAGGCAGGGAGCCCATCCAACAGCGAGTTGCAGTAATCCAGACGGGAGATGACAAGTGCCTGGATTAGGACCTGCTCCGCTTCCTGTGTGAGGCAGGGTCGTACTCTGCGGATGTTGTAGAGCATGAACCTACAGGAACGGGCCACCGCCTTGATGTTATTTGAGAACGACAGGGTGTTGTCCAGGATCACGCCAAGGTTCTTAGCGCTCTGGGACGAGGACACAATGGAGTTGTCAACCGTGATGGCGAGATCATGGAACGGGCAGTCCTTCCCCGGGAGGAAGAGCAGCTCCGTCTTGCCGAGGTTCAGCTTGAGGTGATGATCCGTCATCCACACTGATATGTCTGCCAGACATGCAGAGATGCGATTCGCCACCTGGTCATCAGAAGGGGAAAGGAGAAGATTAATTGTGTGTCGTCTGCATAGCAATGATAGGAGAGACCATGTGAGGTTATGACAGAGCCAAGTGACTTGGTGTATAGCGAGAATAGGAGAGGGCCTAGAACAGAGCCCTGGGGGACACCAGTGGTGAGAGCACGTGGTGAGGAGACGGATTCTCGCCACGCCACCTGGTAGGAGCGACCTGTCAGGTAGGACGCAACCAAGCGTGGGCCGCGCCGGAGATGCCCAGCTCGGAGAGGGTGGAGAGGAGGATCTGATGGTTCACAGTATCGAAGGCAGCCGATAGGTCTAGAAGGATGAGAGCAGAGGAGAGAGAGTTAGCTTTAGCAGTGCGGAGCGCCTCCGTGATACAGAGAAGAGCAGTCTCAGTTGAATGACTAGTCTTGAAACCTGACTGATTTGGATCAAGAAGGTCATTCTGAGAGAGATAGCGGGAGAGCTGGCCAAGGACGGCACGTTCAAGAGTTTTGGAGAGAAAAGAAAGAAGGGATACTGGTCTGTAGTTGTTGACATCGGAGGGATCGAGTGTAGGTTTTTTCAGAAGGGGGTGCAACTCTCGCTCTCTTGAAGACGGGAGGGACGTAGCCAGCGGTCAGGGATGAGTTGATGAGCGAGGTGAGGTAAGGGAGAAGGTCACCGGAGATGGTCTGGAGAAGAGAGGAGGGGATAGGGTCAAGCGGGCAGGTTGTTGGGCGGCCGGCCGTCACAAGACGCGAGATGTCATCTGGAGAGAGAGGGGAGAAAGAGGTCAGAGCACAGGGTAGGGCAGTGTGAGCAGAACCAGCGGTGTCGTTTGACTTAGCAAACGAGGATCGGATGTCGTCGACCTTCTTTTCAAAATGGTTGACGAAGTCATCTGCAGAGAGGAGGAGGGGGAGGGGGAGGAGGATTCAAGAGGGAGGAGAAGGTGGCAAAGAGCTTCCTAGGGTTAGAGGCAGATGCTTGGAATTTAGAGTGGTAGAAAGTGGCTTTAGCAGCAGAGACAGAGGAGGAAAATGTAGAGAGGAGGGAGTGAAAGGATGCCAGGTCCGCAGGGAGGCGAGTTTTCCTCCATTTCCGCTCGGCTGCCCGGAGCCCTGTTCTGTGAGCTCGCAATGAGTCGTCGAGCCACGGAGGCGGGAGGGGAGGACCGAGCCAGCCTGGAGGATAGGGGACATAGAGAGTCAAAGGATGCAGAAAGGGAGGAGAGGAGGGTTGAGGAGGCAGAATCAGGAGATAGGTTGGAGAAGGTTTGAGCAGAGGGAAGAGATGATAGGATGGAAGAGGAGAGAGTAGCGGGGGAGAGAGCGAAGGTTGGGACGGCGCGATACCATCCGAGTAGGGGCAGTGTGGGAAGTGTTGGATGAGAGCGAGAGGGAAAAGGATACAAGGTAGTGGTCGGAGACTTGGAGGGGAGTTGCAATGAGGTTAGTGGAGGAACAGCATCTAGTAAAGATGAGGTCGAGCGTATTGCCTGCCTTGTGAGTAGGGGGGGAAGGTGAGAGGGTGAGGTCAAAAGAGGAGAGGAGTGGAAAGAAGGAGGCAGAGAGGAATGAGTCAAAGGTAGACGTGGGGAGGTTAAAGTCGCCCAGAACTGTGAGAGGTGAGCCGTCCTCAGGAAAGGAGCTTATCAAGGCATCAAGCTCATTGATGAACTCTCCGAGGGAACCTGGAGAGCGATAAATGATAAGGATGTTAAGCTTGAAAGGGCTGGTAACTGTGACAGCATGGAATTCAAAGGAGGCGATAGACAGATGGGTAAGGGGAGAAAGAGAGAATGACCACTTGAGAGGGATGAGGATCCCAGTGCCACCACCCCGCTGACCAGAAGCTCTCGGGGTGTGCGAGAACACGTGGGCGGACGAAGAGAGAGCAGTAGGAGTAGCAGTGTTATCTGTGGTGATCCATGTTTCCGTCAGTGCCAAGAAGTCGAGGGACTGGAGGGAGGCATAGGCTGAGATGAACTCTGCCTTGTTGGCCGCAGATCGGCAGTTCCAGAGGCTACCGGAGACCTGGAACTCCACGTGGGTCGTGCGCGCTGGGACCACCAGATTAGGGTGGCCGCGGCCATGCGGTGTGGAGCGTTTGTATGGTCTGTGCAGAGAGGAGAGAACAGGGATAGACAGACACATAGTTGACAGGCTAGAGAAGAGGCTACGCTAATGCAGAGGAGATTGAAATGACAAGTGGACTACACGTCTCGAATGTTCAGAAAGTTAAGCTTACGTAGCAAGAATCTAATTGACTAAAATGATTAAAATGATACAGTACTGCTGGGGTAGGCTAGCTGCGTTGTTGACACTACCCTAATGAAGTCGTACTGTTGAGTGTGAAGTTTCTACAATGCTGCTTTTCGGGAGCTAGCTGGCTAGCTAGCAGTGTTGGTTACGTTACGTTGCGTTAGGAGAACGACAATAGCTGGCTAGCTAACCTAGAAAATCACTCTAGACTACACAATTATCTTTGAACAAAGACGGCTATGTAGCTAGCTATGTAGCTAGCTACGATCAAACAAATCACACCGTTGGGACTGTAATGAAATGAAATGAAAATGTGATACTACCTGTGGAGCGAAGCGGAATGCGACCGGAATGCGAAAGTTCTATTCAGTAGACGTTGGCTGGCTATTGGCTAGCTAGGAGTGTCTCCTACGTTAAGGACGACAAAATAGCTGGCTAGCTAACCTCGGTGAATTAAGATAATCACTCTAAGACTACACACTCTACACTACACAATTATCTTGGATACGAAGACCGCAAAGACAACTATGTAGCTAGCTAATACTACACTAATCAAGTCGTTCAGTTGAGTGTGATAGTTACTACAGTGCTACGGTAGCCGGTGAACGTATGCTAGCTGGCTAGCTGCTAGGCAGATAGGAGGACGACGAAATACGATAATAACGCAATTATCACTCTAAGACTCCACACTCTAAACTACACAATGATCTTGGATACGAAAACAGCAAAGACAACTATGTAGCTAGCTAACACTACACTAATCAAGTCGTTCAGTTGAGTGGGATAGTTACTACAGTGCTACGGTAGACGGTGAACGTGTTGGGCAGATAGGAGACGACGAAATACGATAATTACGCAATAATCTTTGATACAACGACGACTATGTAGCTAGCTAAGAAGAAATTGCTAAGATTAGACAAATCAGACCGTTGTACTATAATGAAATGTAATGAAATGTAATGAAAAAGTTATACAACCTGCAGACCGAAGCGCGAATGCGACCGGCTCGCTCCAACCCGGAATAGCACTTCAATAGGGAGAGGAGAGAGAGAGAGAGAGAGAGAGAGAGAGAGAGAGAAAGAAAGAAAGAAAGAAAGAAAGAAAGAAAGAAAGAAAGAAAGAAAGGGGGAGAGAGAGGCAGTCTCAGTCTGGCTTGCTTGGCAAAGTGAAAATGTTTTTTGTTTTCCTGTCTCTTCTCCTTCTCCGGATGTCGAGTCTGACTGACTGACTGACTGACTGACTGACTGACAGGGGGCAAGGAGACATAGAAGGAGTAACAGAGAGAGAGAGACACAGAGAGAAAGCGATGGATGGATGGATGGTGGGTATCCTTGAGGTGTCTGTTCAGCTGAAGTCCTCTCCATCTCCACACTCCCTGCTTCCAGAAATAGCCGGGGCTGGTGGCGCTCTCCAAGGTGACCGCGGTGATCTACTGACCCCTGGGTTCCCAGCACAGAACTATGAGAACGGGACTCTCTACCAGGTACACACACACACACACACACACACACTCTCACACTACTAGCGGCTTCCACAAGGACATGCCATCCATGGTACCACACACAATTTGCCATACACATGGCCACATCTTTATACCAAGTGGTGTGTTATCCACAACACTGTTTATATGGCCCCAGTCTTTCTGTGAGGTACTTTACAATCAATAGCGCTTTCTCTCTGTCTGAGGAAGTGAATAATAATAACATGGTCCGTCATGTCGTGTGCTGTATGGAGCTTAGCTACATCAATAACAATCAGTGGGGAAACGGACTCCTATATTTTGGGGTGTTTACAAATGAGGTGCCCCTTTAGTAAATCCATGGTCACTAGGCACCATCTGGGATGTTGACCATGCTTGATGTTCTGGATAGTGGATCGAGATTGGGGAGCAACTCGCGTCGTGTTTGGCTCGGAGCACGGCTGAGCGCTTTGACGTCAGCTTTTGCTTGGTTTGGATCATTAGATCATTGGGCTGCGTCACAAATGGCACCCTATAGCCCTTTATAGTGCACTACAGGTCCCATAGGGCTCTGGTTAAAAGTAGTGCACTATGTAGGGGAAAGGTTGCCAATTGGGACTCATGCTTAGTCTTGTTGTTTGGCTGTGTATTATCTGGCTTGCTCATGTTGCTTTCTGTCTCCTCCTTGGCTTGGATGTTGAGGCGGATGGGCTCCTGTCCAAACCGTCACAGCCCAGGAGATATTGGATGATTTTTATTCATGACTCGTGTCAATATGCAGCGCATGCAGCCGTCTGCAACCTGGGCACCCTCCAGGCAGAAAGAGAGAGAAAGAGATGGATGGGAACATTGAGGAGAAATTATGCATAAAGCAATGTAGATAGAAATTAAATGTAGAGAAAGGACACCCTTGCCCGTTTCCTGCTGACGAGTGACTGTGTCTATTCTAGAGATGTCACTTCTATCAGTAATGTTTTTCTTAAGGTTGTGCCTTACTTAGAAAGCCCCTGCCTTGGAATATGAATACGTTCAATTGTGTGCCAAAAACCCCGCCCCCACCAGAATCTACTAGAAGGAATATCAGACTCATGTTGGTGCATGTGGTTATATAATGGATTTATCTTGACATTGATTGAATCGTTGATCTTTGATCATTGATTTCATCTTTGTAATTGATTGAATGTTTGATGAAGTCATGGAAATAAAATTGATGTTTGTGTTCAAATGAAATGGATGTGTTTGTGTATGAAATGGATGTTTGTGGTCAAACGAAATGGATATGTTTGTGTACGAAATGTGTGGTGAAATGAAATAGTATGTGCATGTGGTCCACAGTGGAGGATCACTGTACCAGAGGGAGAGAAGATCAGACTGACGTTCTCCTCCTTCGACCTGGTCCCTGAGGCCTGTAGAGATTACATAGATGTCTACGATGGCCACAAAACCGGCTCCGCCATGTTGGGTATGACATCACTCTGTGTGATGCTAACTCTGGTATACAGCAGTTGGACTAGTATAGATACTTATAGTACAGACATACTTAGGCCTACACACCTGTTGCACAATATGTGTAGGCCAACACTCAAAATGTACTTATTCACTAGTCTCATAATATGTCAAAATACCCTAATTATACCCTTCCCTCATAAAATGGGTACACTCAAATATTCCTTTTCTAAAATAGGCTACTTTGGTCATGGATTTTCTATGAGAGACTGTGACAATGAGTGCAACCTCTTCAATCCTCCAAACCCACAATCAATATATTCTTAAGTCTCACAATTTGAGCAACTTTACTAATGAACTAGTTTTAGGAGGTATTGTATGGTAATCGACATGCAACAGGAGCAGTTGAAACAGGCTGAAATCAACTAGTTTTAGGAGGTATTGTATGGTAATCGACATGCAACAGGAGCAGTTGAAACAGGCTGTGGGGAGTGAAATCAACTAGTTTTAGGAGGTATTGTATGGTAATCGACATGCAACAGGAGCACTTGGCAGTTGAAACAGGCTGTGGGGAGTGAAATCAACTAGTTTTAGGAGGTATTGTATGGTAATCGACATGCAACAGGAGCACTTGGCAGTTGAAACAGGCTGTGGGGAGTGAAATCAACTAGTTTTAGGAGGTATTGTATGGTAATCGACATGCAACAGGAGCACTTGGCAGTTGAAACAGGCTGTGGGGAGTGAAATCAACTAGTTTTAGGAGGTATTGTATGGTAATCAACATGCAACAGGAGCACTTGGCAGTTGAAACAGGCTGTGGGGAGTGAAATCAACTAGTTTTAGGAGGTATTGTATGGTAATCGACATGCAACAGGAGCACTTGAAATCAACTAGCAGTTGAAACAGGCTGTGGGGGCAACTAGTTTTAGGAGGTATTGTATGGTAATCGACATGCAACAGGAGCACTTGGCAGTTGAAACAGGCTGTGGGGAGTGAAATCAACTAGTTTTAGGAGGTATTGTATGGTAATCAACATGCAACAGGAGCACTTGGCAGTTGAAACAGGCTGTGGGGAGTGAAATCAACTAGTTTTAGGAGGTATTGTATGGTAATCGACATGCAACAGGAGCAGTTGAAACAGGCTGTGGGGAGTGAAATCAACTAGTTTTATGAGGTATTGTATGGTAATCGACATGCAACAGGAGCACTTGGCAGTTGAAACAGGCTGTGGGGAGTGAAATGAACTAGTTTTAGGAGGTATTGTATGGTAATCGACATGCAACAGGAGCACTTGGCAGTTGAAACAGGCTGTGGGGAGTGAAATCAACTATGCACACAGCAACACTCAAATTCACTTCAGGCTGCATGAATAAGATATGATGTCCATTAAAGGTTTTGGGTAGGAAGATGGAAAAATAGAGAGAGGTTCCCAATTTAGACTGGCATGTAAATGTAATCTCTACAAACAGAAGTAATGCAAAATAGCTGTATTTATAGTTATTATTAAGCTTACTATGTATGCGGAGACCTGTATAATACTTGTGTGAATTAATCAAATAATAATTGGTGTCACTGTTTGGTCAATTCAAGTGGTGCATAAGGCCTGCCCAGGTTTTACATCAGTGTACCACACATTGGAGTTTGGGTTATTATAACTAAATGTGTAGTTTGATTAGTGGCCTAATCGAACTCTTCAGGGGTTTCTGAACAGTGAAATGTTGTTTTCTCACAGGTCGATTCTGTGGTAGTAAGAATCCAGGCCGCGTGGATTCCAGTGGCAACACGATGGTGGTGCGTTTCAAAAGCGATGCCACTCTCACCTCCAAGGGTTTCAGTGCCACATTCACCAAGACCGGCCTCATCCCGACCATGGTCAAGCCTACCACCATGATGCCCACAACACTAGCTATAACCGGTGAGTACACTACGGGGAAAACCATAGAGTGTACCCATAGACAATATATCAGTTCTATATCTATGAGTGTACCCATAGACAATTTATCAGTTCTATATCTATGAGTGTACCCATAGACAATATATCAGTTCTATATCTCTGAGTGTACCCATAGACAATATATCAGTTCTATATCTCTGAGTGTACCCATAGACAATATATCAGTTCTATATCTCTGAGTGTACCCATAGACAATTTATCAGTTCTATATCTATGAGTGTACCCATAGACAATATATCAGTTCTATATCTCTGAGTGTACCCATAGACAATATATCAGTTCTATATCTATGAGTGTACCCATAGATAATATATCAGTTCTATATCTATGAGTGTATATATAGACAATATATCAGTTCAATATCTATGAGTGTACCCATAGACAATATATCAGTTCTATATCGATGAGTATACCCATAGATAATATATCAGTTCTATATCTCTGAGTGTACCCATAGACAATTTATCAGTTCTATATCTATGAGTGTACCCATAGACAATATATCAGTTCTATATCTCTGAGTGTACCCATAGACAATATATTAGTTCTATATCTCTGAGTGTACCCATAGACAATTTATCAGTTCTATATCTATGAGTGTACCCATAGACAATATATCAGTTCTATATCTCTGAGTGTACCCATAAATATATATCAGTTCTATATCTCTGAGTGTACCCATAGATAAAATATCAGTGCTATATCTATGAGTGTACTCATAGACAATATATCTATATAATATATCAGTTCTATATATATGAGTGTACCCATAGATAATATATCAGTTCTATATCTATGAGTGTACCCATAGACAATATATCAGTTATATATCTATGAGTGGACCAGTCAGATTGCCGCGTTCAGAGGTTATATGCCCCTTCTAGGAATTAGCCTGTATTTCTAATTGTGATTTTCATATAGACCGAGTACTTGGTATGCCACAGTTACAGCCGTATTGACTTTCTGCAGGTAGCCCTCCTTCCTCCTCCTCTTGACTCCAGTTGAAATATGGGAGCTCTCTCCGTGGTATAATTGATTGGAATTCAGTGGCTTGCAGCAGCAACACTATCGATGTTGTTAAACCTTCCTCACCAGAACATTTTTGTCAAAACTCACCTCTTTTTCTAGTTTTTCATTCATTTAAATGATATGAAAGGATTGATTTCCTCAGCGAGATAAATTGCTAAACTATGTCCACATTACACACAGCAGGCATACATAGCAGGCATAATTTTGCCTCTAGCAACTTCCATACTCTAACTGTGCATCCCAAATGACAACCTATTCCCTATATAGTTCACTACTTTTGACCAGAGCCCTATCAAAAGTAGTGCACTACTGTATATAGTGAATAGGGTGCCATTTGGGACGCAGTTGAACAGATGTAAATTGTTGGCTATGTTGTGAAGATCAGTTTAAACCAGCTGATTGATGAGCAGTGTTTGTTGGTAAATAATCACCAGTGTGATATGCTGGCATAATGGTTATCGCTGCCTTTCTCCTAACATAGACACAATGATAAGAGGCTGACAGGCAGCTTAAAGGACAATTCCACCCCCAAACTATCTTTTGGTATTTGTTTCATTAGTCTATTGTTGACATAGTGCCAAAACGTTTTGCTTGTCAGCTATCAAGTTTTCAAGATATGTAACTTTCAAAGTACAGAAACCATCCCATCATATGAAGCAAAACGCAGCATCATATGGTGCTAAATGCATCATACGGGGATGATTTCTGTATTTTGAAAGTTACATATCTTGAAAACTTGATTGGTGACAAGCAAAACATTTTGGGACTATGTCAACAATGGACTAATTAAACAAACACCCAAAATATATTTTTGGGTGGAGTTGTCCTTTAAATAAAAATGAATGCAGCCAAAACAATAGGGTGGGTGTGTCGTTTTTGTGTGTGTGCGTGCTCGAGGGAATCTCCCATAGCCCTAAGCTTTGTCCATTCATCACTAACCCAAGCTTCATGTTCTCTGCTACAGACTCAGGCTGCGGTGGTGTCGGAACGCTGTTTGGCCGTAAAGGGGAGATCTATTCTATGGGATTCCCAGATGCGTATCCCGGGAATCTTCACTGCTCCTGGAACATCACAGCTCCGGAAGGCTTCCTGGTCAAACTGCACGTCACAGACATGTCCGTCACGGGAGAGGCGGGCCAGTGTGGCGAAGACAAGCTTGTAGTTTCTGACAGCCTCCAGGCGCTTGGTAAGTTACAGCCTGTCCACCCAACCTGGGTCCCCTGTTAATGTGTTATTATGGAGATCCAAAATGGCTCCAAATGGTGTCATAGAGGACAGACACTTCTAGTTGTTTGTTGTTGTTGTTTGGTAAACTCAGATGGACCGTCCAAATTGCTCGTCGGTCTCTATGAAAGCCCCAAAATGGCACCCAGTGTATTCTCTGACAGCCATTAGTCCATTGATAAGACAAGCCACCCACAATACCCACAGTATCTCACAGTATCTGTCAGTATCTCTAGCCAAACGCCAAAATGGCTAACAGCCCCTAGTTTCTTGTTAGTAAGATGTGCCTGCAAACTATGCCAAACCCCCAAATGGCGGCAGTGGGGGCCAGGCGATAACCTATGGACCCACTCCCCCTCGTATTTCCCAAACAAGCTGTTTGTCAAATGAGGGACACACACACACACACACACAACAAACAAATCAAGTAGCAAGAGACAGCAGATAAGCATATGCTGAGCAGAATGTGCCCCGTTGCTTGAAATGAAAAGGGGGGGCACTTTGACTCCTGGACAGAGCGCCAAGCACCAAGCGAGGCTAGTATGCTGAGTGTGCCAGTGCCTGTCTCCTGTCCTCAGGGCAGTAAAGCTGTTGATTAGGATCTCTCCCCAGAGAAGGAGCGAGGCTAGGGAACTGTAAATGTGACCTCCTTGTTATTCACATCAGAAAGCTGGAGTCTGATAGTTTTATCTCTAACACAACACTCTGTGGCAGAGGTAGAGTGGAGACAATTGCACCTGCGGTGTGTGTGTGTGTGTGTGTGTGTTAAGTTGAGAGAAAATGGGGGCAGAAAGAAAGGAAACAGCTTTGTTTCTGCGTTAAAGAAGACATATCCCTTGGAAGACGCTGAAGTCATAACACCATCCAAAGAACACTATTTAGTGCTCTGGGGTGAAGTTTCCCCTAGGTACAGATCTAGGATCAGCTTTCCCTCCCCCAATCCTAACCTTAAGCATTAGTGAGGAAATGTTTTAACTGACCCACGATTCACGTGGGTCAACTTCTCCCTACACCCTATTCAGTGTGGTATTCAAGCTGATGTCAAAACATTTAGGATGACAGATATTTTGCTCTCCTTCCGTGTGTGTGCATGTGCGTGTGTGCGTGTGCATGTGCGTGCGTGTGTGCGCTTGTGTGCATGTGCGCGCGCGTGTGTGTGTGTGTGTGTGCAACGGTCACTTCTCCCTACACCCTATTCAGTGTGGTATTCAAGCTGATGTCAAAACATTTAGGATGACAGATATTTTGCTCTCCTTCCGTGTGTGCATGTCGCGTGTGTGTGTGTGTGTGTGTGTGTGTGTGTGTGTGTGTGTGTGTGTGTGTGTGTGTGTGTGTGTGTGTGTGTGTGTGTGTGTGCGTGCAACGGTCAGTTCCTTCCTCACCAGAGATCTCTGTCGGAGCTCTGACTGTCAGAACAGGCGCGACCCCCTGCCAGGGGGAGCAGGGCTCAGCAGGAGGGCATGGTTGGCCCCTGACTGCACACATTAAACCTAACAAGTACAGGAGCAAAACACCAGGCTGCCACACAGACAAATGGCAATAGAAATACAGACTCCTCCATTGTACGCGCTTCAGTTGGTGCTGTGTCATTTCAAAACTCTGATCTCCTTCATTTAAAAAATCTATAGTTACTGAGGTAGCGTAGGGAGTAGTAAATGTTGAAAGGGGAGGAGTATGTTTTCTGAGATGTGTGACCTTTAGGTGACGTGAAACAATTTGATTGATGTGTCTTATTTTTCAAGGTTATATTTACATTATGACTAACATGTTCTTTATCGATGAGAAGACCGTGCCTCATCAGAAATCTGTCTGTTCTCTGTAATGTCTATTGAATGTCTAATGATTCCATATCTTTGCTAGACCAACATTGGTATGCATGGAAATTAACATTTGTGTATTTGAAATTCTGGTTACTACTCTTATGTTTCTATATTAGTAATAGGTCTCTCTCCCTCTCCTCCAATCCAATACTCCTAATTTCCGTTCCTTCTCCATCCCAGGCACACACTGTGGCTACGTCCTTCCCCCTGTGGTGGTCAGTGCCAATAACAAGATGTCCCTGAGCTTCCTGTCCGACTCACGTCTCTCTGACCGAGGCTTCTCCGCCAAGTGGGAGGCCGTGTATCCTGAGGACATTGCCGGTAATAATCCCAGCTTTCTCCGCTTACACACACACACACACATTCACACAAACGCATGCACACGAACGTGCACACACATGCGCATGCACGTGCAAATGTGCACACATGTGAATCTATACACACAAACACAGACACACACACACGCACACACACACCTGAGGCACCTTATATCGCTGAGGCAGCTCCACTACTAATAATGACCGGCCATAAAGTGAACTTGAGATTCCCAAGGCGTATTTATGACAGGAGCAACGTCATAGAACGAGACGTATGAGTGGTAAGTACTGAGAAAGCACAGGTCAGGGTACACTGGTCAAACGAGGAGAAATTCTTTGATCATGATTATAATTGATCTATCAGAGGGCTTGACATTTCAGTTGGGAAAGGGGTGAGGAGGTCTGAAGGAGGAGTTGTTTTTTGTTAAGTCATTCATTCTGATGTGGTAGCTTTAATGTTTTCAACTGCTGTTTTACCTTGCCGTTTTCTGGCGTTATACTACAGTTTTTTTTGAGTAGTTCAGACATTTCAGTTTATGGATGTCAACACCCAAGGTTTTGGGCATCAACACCCACATTTAAAGAGATATCAATATGTATGTAAAGTGGATGTATTAAACGTTTATTTCTGTTCCAAACTCCACGGACCCGCTCCATCTGAGTAAACACACATACACTCCATCTTTAAATAAACAGGGAGAGCCAGATACCAGGGCTGATCGACCAGCTACATTAGGGTGTATTGCATAGGCTTACACTGGCTGTTTATCACTGTGACACACTGTGCTTACTGCTGAGTAAATTCTACTCTGCTCTCTGGCTAATGTTGAGGAGGCTGCAGCTCATCTACTCTAATCTGTTTATATCCCGTCTGCCCACTATCATCATTCAGACACACACACACACACTGACCCATGAATGGGCAAACGCACACATACACACATGCAAACAGTATGTACACACACTAACCCCCACCTTCATTCCACAGCGATCCAGGGATGCGGAGGGGCCTCCCATGAGTTAAAAGGGGTTATTAAGTCTCAGAACTGGCCTATGAACTACAAGGCGGCCAGCGAGTGCATGTGGAGTGTGGAGGTGCCCAAAGGGAAGACCATAACTCTGACGTTCACCCACTTCGACGTGGAAGCCAAGGACATTTTCACTTCCAAATGCTTGGATAACATGGTGGCGTACGACATCTATAATGACGGAGCTGAGAGTACAAAACACAGTGAGTACAAATATGGTGATTTTAAACATTTGATTGAATAGTGCTGCAGCTAGTGTACCATCAGCACATTGTTACCCAATTTTATGAAAGGTTATTTATAAATAAAATGATAAGTTACAGAGTAGTAGTAGTAGTAGCACTAGTAGTAGTAGTAGTGGTAGTAGTAGTAGTAGGAGCACTAGTAGCAGTAGTAGTAGAAGCAGTAGTAGTAGTAGTAGCACTAGTAGCACTAATAGTAGTGGTAGTAGTGGCTCCTTCACTGCAGCCGAGGTGAGTAAGACATTTAAACGTGTTAACCCTCGCAAGGCTGCAGGCCCAGACGGCATCCCCAGCCGCATGCGCAGACCAGCTGGCCGGTGTGTTTACGGTCATATTCAATCAATCCCTATACCAGTCTGCTGTTCCCACATGCTTCAAGAGGGCCACCATTGTTCCTGTTCCCAAGAAAGCTAAGGTAACTGAGCTAAACGACTACCGCCCCGTAGCACTCACTTCCGTCATCATGAAGTGCTTTGAGAGACTAGTCAAGGACCATATCACCTCCACCCTACCTGACACCCTAGACCCACTCCAATTTGCTTACCGCCCAAATAGGTCCACAGACGATGCAATCTCAACCACACTGCACACTGCCCTAACCCACCTGGACAAGAGGAATACCTATGTGAGAATGCTGTTCATCGACTACAGCTCGGCATTCAACACCATAGTACCCTCCAAGCTCGTCATCAAGCTCGAGACCCTGGGTCTCGACCCCGCCCTGTGCAACTGGGTACTGGACTTCCTGACGGGCCGCCCCCAGGTGGTGAGGGTAGGCAACAACATCTCCTCCCGCTGATCCTCAACACGGGGCCCCACAAGGGTGCGTTCTGAGCCCTCTCCTGTACTCCCTGTTCACCCACGACTGCGTGGCCACGCACGCCTCCAACTCAATCATCAAGTTTGCGGACGACACAACAGTGGTAGGCTTGATTACCAACAACGACGAGACGGCCTACAGGGAGGAGGTGAGGGCCCTCGGAGTGTGGTGCCAGGAAAATAACCTCACACTCAACGTCAACAAAACTAAGGAGATGATTGTGGACTTCAGGAAACAGCAGAGGGAACACCCCCTATCCACATCGATGGAACAGTAGTGGAGAGGGTAGCAAGCTTTAAGTTCCTCGGCATACACATCACAGACAAACTGAATTGGTCCACTCACACTGACAGCGTCGTGAAGAAGGCGCAGCAGCGCCTCTTCAACCTCAGGAGGCTGAAGAAATTCGGCTTGTCACCAAAAGCACTCACAAACTTCTACAGATGCACAATCGAGAGCATCCTGGCGGGCTGTATCACCGCCTGGTACGGCAACTGCTCCGCCCTCAACCGTAAGGCTCTCCAGAGGGTAGTGAGGTCTGCACAACGCATCACCGGGGGCAAACTACCTGCCCTCCAGGACACCTACACCACCCGATGTTACAGGAAGGCCATAAAGATCATCAAGGACATCAACCACCCGAACCACTGCCTGTTCACCCCGCTATCATCCAGAAGGCGAGGTCAGTACAGGTGCATCAAAGCTGGGACCGAGAGACTGAAAAACAGCTTCTATCTCAAGGCCATCAGACTGTTAAACAGCCACCACTAACATTGAGTGGCTGCTGCCAACACACTGTCATTGACACTGACCCAACTCCAGCCACTTTAATAATGGGAATTGATGGGAAATGATGTAAATATATCACTAGCCACTTTAAACAATGCTACCTTATATAATGTTACTTACCCTACATTATTCATCTCATATGCATACGTATATACTGTACTCTACATCAGCGACTGCATCCTTATGTAATACATGTATCACTAGCCACTTTAACTATGCCACTTTGTTACTTTGTCTACATACTCATCTCATATGTATATACTGTACTCGATACCATCTACTGTATGCTGCTCTGTACCATCACTCATTCATATATCCTTATGTACATATTCTTTATCCCCTTACACTGTGTATAAGACAGTAGTTTTGGAATTGTTAGTTAGATTACTTGTTGGTTATCACTGCATTGTCGGAACTAGAAGCACAAGCATTTCGCTACACTCACATTAACATCTGCTAACCATGTGTATGTGACAAATAAAATTGGATTTGATTTGATTTGATTTTAATAGCAGCACTAGTAGCAGTAGTAGTAGAAGCACAGATGTAGAATCTTAATGTGAGCCAGATTGCTATAGCAGGAAAATAATCCTGCAGCAACAGGAAATGAGAATAATTATGTGGATTATAATGAATGTATTTTTTGTAGGGGTTAATATATTTTCCGTATGGGAAAATGAAATCACTAGTAGCAGCACTAGTAGCAGCAGTAGTAGTAGTAGTAGTAGCAGTAGTAGTAGTAGCAGCACTAGTAGCACTAGTAGAAGCAGCACTAGTAGCACTAGTAACAGCACTAGTAGCAGCAGTAGTAGTAGCAGTAGTAGTACTGGTAGCAGCATTAGTAGTAGCAGCAGTAGTAGTAGCAGTAGTAGTAAGAGTAGTAGTAGCAGTAGGAGTAGTAGTAGCAGCACTAGTAGCAGCACTAGTAGCAGCAGTAGTAGTAGCAGTAGTAGTAGTGGTAGCAGCATTAGTAGTAGTAGCAGTAGTAGCAGCAGTAGTAATAGCAGTAGCAGCAGCATTAGTAGTAGTAGTAGTAGCTTTAGTAGTAGTAGAAGTAGCAGTAGTAGTAGTACTATTAGTAGTAGTAGAAGTAGCAGTAGTAGCAGCAGCATTAGTAGTAGCAGTAGTAGTAGTAGTTGTAGCAGTAATAGAAGTAGCAGTAGTAGTAGTACTATTCGTAGTAGTAGAAGTAGCAGTAGTAGTAGTACTATTAGTAGTAGTACCATTAGTAGTAGTAGAAGTAGCAGTAGTAGTAGAAGCATCTGGTGTTGTTGTTTTTGCTTACCAGGTCCATGGTGTGGTGACCAACTCCCAGCCACCATCACAACTAAGGGCAACAAGTTGGTGATGCGTTTCCATACTGACTTCTTCGTGGAGGCTAAAGGTTTCAGAGCCTACTGGACTACAGACACCACCCAGCCTGTTCCCACTGAGCCCCTATACAGCC
>NW_027039032.1:0-44980 GCF_034236695.1 Oncorhynchus nerka
AGTATACTTCGTTTAGTTACGTATTGCTCTCTCACAGACCTATATTACCTGAGCATACTCTCACAGACCTATATTACCTGAGCACACACTCACAGACCTATATTACCTGAGCATACTCTCACAGACCTATATTACCTGAGCACACATCTCACAGACCTATATTACCTGAGCATACTCTCACAGACCTATATTACCTGAGCATACACTCACAGACCTATATTACCTGAGCACACTCTCACAGGCCTATATTACCTGAGCATACTCTACAGACCTATAATACCTGAGCATACTCTCTACAGACCTACAAACCCACCTAGGCACACACACACTCACAGACCTATATTACCTGAGCATACTCACAGACCTATATTACCTGAAGCACACTCACAGACCTATATTACCTGAGCACTCTCTCACAGACCTATATTACAGCAGACCTATATTACCTGAGCATACTCTCACAGACCTATATTACCTGAGCATATCTCACAGACCTATATTACCTGAACACACACACAGACCTATATTACCTGAACACACACTCACAGACCTATATTACCTGAACACACTCTCACAGACCTATATTACCTGAGCACACTCTGACAGACCTATATTACCTGAGCACATTCTCACAGACCTATATTACCTGAGCACACTCTCACAGACCTATATTACCCGAAACACACTCACAGACCTATATTATCTGGAACACTCTGACAGCCTATTACCTGAACACACTCTCACAGACCTATATTACCTGAGCACACTCTCACAGACCTATATTACCTGAGCACACTCACAGACCTATATTACCTGAGCACACTCTCACAGACCTATATTACCTGAGCACACTCTCACAGACCTATATTACCTGAGTACACTCTCACAGACCTATATTACCTGAGCACACTCTCACAGACCTATATTACCTGAGCACACTCTCACAGACCTATATTACCTGAGCAGAGATTCAGGATGATAACTATTTTTTTTCTGATGTTGTGAAGCTTAATGCCAAACGAATTCCCCAATCTTAGGAAAATAAAGGTCTTCTAATCTCATGTTACCTTTAGATTGGAAACTTGCTTCTGCTCAACAAAAGCAATTCACTGAAATCTGTTAGACATGGCTACGACGTCATAACTGGGCGAAGCACATAAAGTCCTAACATGCGATGTATAGTTGTCATCTCATAAGGCGTACCCATATTGTCTCTGAAGGCGCTGGCTTCCTGGTGAGTGTCGTACTGGTAGTTAGGCACTAGTTTCAGACGCATCTTAGAGTACACGTCTCCGCCTGGACAACTTCCATTTCACCTCTAGTGGGACTCTGAGGTACAAATCACAGTAGATTCCAGTCAGGCACAAAGCACCACAACAAAGATTACAATAGATGATGACATTAGTAGTCGAGTCCATCTGGTGCAGGGCAAAGCTCCCATTATATGTTGATCTAGGGTCAGTTTTGCACTTTAACCCCTAATGGTTAAAGGAGTTGTTCACTATTTTACAACATGATGTTAGATGGTTCCTCACCTTGAAAGTAGCCTATAAGCCAGGAGAAACAGTCATTAGAAACTTAAGCTAACTTTAGCAACCGCTAGCTAAAAATCAATGGAAGTGATGCGGGGGTGAGCATGTTTATTTTTTACATGGCCAAATCATCTTAAAGTAACATCAAACCAAATATGGAGTTGATGTCAGGTGACTTGGACAGTATTTGTTTCTAAACATGCCCCCATCACATCCATTGATTTGTAGCTAGCGGTGGCTAAAGTTAGCTGACGTTTGAAAAGGGTTGATTAAAGATAACTGCACCATAGATTCCAGTTTCTCCTGGCCCATAAGACTACTTTCAGGGTGAGGAACCACCTAACGTCATGTTGTAAAATAATGAACTACTCCTTTAATGTTAGGACATGGGGAAGGTAACCAGAGCCTAGATATATACACCTTACTATGGAATAGGCTGACATTAGCCCTATGGGCCTTGGTCAAAAGTAGATCACTATATAGGGAATAGGGTGCCATTTGGGACGGATCCATAGATATAGATAGGATAGAGTCAGACCTGTGTGCCCAGGCCCCTCTCTCGCTGGTGAGCAGCCTGCGGAGGGACTCCCAGTGGCGCCACACTACTCCCTGCTGGCCGGAGCTCTGTTTCTGACCACTGTAGTAACGGCTGTTTTCACTGCGGACCCGCCTCAGGTACGGGTCCACTATCACCTCCTGTAAGAGCACGCACAGACCCCATGAGCACGCACGAACACACACACACAGAAATACCTGTCGATTAGTGACCCATCAGCAATACGAGCACAAACCAAGTTGTACTGGGCTGATAATCCACAGCTTCAGAATACTCCAGATCACCACAATATAATGAAGACAGTACAACTAGCTGAACAAAAACAACTTTCAAGACACATAATATTGACTTGATATTATTAATGTCATAATGGAGGTCATGTCATAATGGAGGTTATGTCATAATGGAGGACAGTGGGCTGTACTATGACCTCATAGGACTGCTAGTAGCATAGTTTACCTGGAACTTGTCTTTGCTGTAGGTCTTCTCTTTGTCCCGCCGTATGGCAGTGCTCATCAGGTCATCAAAGCACGAGTTCCAGAAGTTAGACATGAGGTCATGACTCTTCCCAAACTGATCCAGTTCATACTGCTCCATGGTGGGCTGCACCTGCACGTTATATACAGTAATGTTATATACTACCTACACATTATATACACACATTACATTATATAGTAATGTTATATACTACCTACACATTATATACACACATATACAGTAATGTTATATACTACCTATACATTACATACAGTAATGTTATATACTACATTATATACAGTAATGTTATATACTACCTATACATTATATACACACATTATATACAGTAATGTTATATACTACCTATACATACATTACATACACTACATTACATTACATACAGTGTCATTATATACAGTAATGTTATATACTACCTATACATTACATACACACATTATATACAGTAATGTTATATACTACCTATACATTATATACAGTAATGTTATATACTACCTATACATTATATACAGTAATTATATACTACCTATACATTATATATGCAGTAATGTTATATACTACCTATTATATACAGTAATGTTATATACACCTATATTATATACAGTAATGTTATATACTATACATTATATACACACATTACACAGTAATGTTATATACTACCTACACATTATATACAGTAATGTTATATACTACCTATACATTATATACATTACTACCTATACATTATATACAGTAATGTTATATACTACCTATACATTACATACAGTAATGTTATATACTACCTATACATTATATACAGTAATGTTATATACCTATACATTATATACAGTAATGTTATATATTACCTATACATTACACACATTATATACAGTAATGTTATATACTACCTACACATTACATACACACATATATACAGTAACGTACATACTATATACATTACATACACACATTATACAGTAATGTTATATACTACCTACACATTATATACATTATTATATAAAGTAATGTTATCAGTAATGTTATATACTACCTATACATTATATACAGTAATGTTATATACTACCTATACATTATATACAGTAATGTTATATACACCACACATTATATACAGTAATGTTATATACTACACATTATATACAGTAATGTTATATACTACCTATACATATATACAGTAATGGTACATACTACCTACACATTATATACAGTAATGTTATATACTACCTATACATTACATACACACATTATATACAGTAATGTTATATACTACCTATACATTATATACAGTAATGTTATATACTACCTACACATTATATACAGTAATGTTATATACTACCTATACATTATATACAGTAATGTTATATACTACCTATTAAATACACATTATATACAGTAATGTTATATACTACCTACACATTACATACACACATTATATACAGTAATGTTATATACTACCTATACATTAAATACACACATTATATACAGTAATGTTATATACTACCTATACATTACATACACACATTATATACAGTAATGTTATATACTACCTATATATTACATACAGTAATATACTACCTATATTACATACACACATTATATACAGTACATATACTACCTATACATTACATACAGTAATGTTATATACTACCTATACATTATATACAGTAATGTTATATACTACCTATACATTACATACACACATTATATACAGTAATGTTATATACTACCTATACATTATATACAGTAATGTTATATACTACCTATACATTACATACAGTAATGTTATATACTACCTACACATTATATACAGTAATGTTATATACTACCTACACATTATATACACACATTATATACAGTAATGTTATATACTACCTATTCCTTATATACTGTAATGTTATATACTACCTATACATTACATACAGTAATGTTATATACTACCTATACATTACATACACACATTATATACAGTAATGTTATATACTACCTATACATTACATACACACATTATATACAGTAACGTTATATACTACCTATACATTACATACACACATTATATACAGTAATGTTATATACTACCTATACATTATATACACACATTATATACAGTAATGTTATATACTACCTATACATTATATACAGTAATGTTATATACTACCTATACATTATATACAGTAATGTTATATACTACCTATACATTATATACAGTAATGTTATATACTACCTATACATTATATACAGTAATGTTATATACTACCTATACATTATATACAGTAATGTTATATACTACCTATACATTACATACACACATTATATACAGTAATGTTATATACTACCTACACATTATATACAGTAATGTTATATACTACCTACACATTACATACACACATTATATACAGTAATGTTATATACTACCTATACATTATATACAGTAATGTTATATACTACCTACACATTACATACACACATTATATACAGTAATGTTATATACTACCTATACATTATATACACACATTATATACAGTAATGTTATATACTACCTATACATTATATACACACATTATATACAGTAATGTTATATACTACCTACACATTATATACACACATTATATACAGTAATGTTATATACTACCTATACATTACATACAGTAATGTTATATACTACCTATACATTACATACACACATTATATACAGTAATGTTATATACTACCTATACATTACATACACACATTATATACAGTAATGTTATATACTACCTATACATTACATACAGTAATGTTATATACTACCTATACATTACATACACACATTATATACAGTAATGTTATATACTACCTATACATTACATACAGTAATGTTATATACTACCTATACATTACATACACACATTATATACAGTAATGTTATATACTACCTATACATTACATACACACATTATATACAGTAATGTTATATACTACCTACACATTACATACACACATTATATACAGTAATGTTATATACTACCTATACATTATATACAGTAATGTTATATACTACCTACACATTATATACAGTAATGTTATATACTACATACAGTAATGTTATATACTACCTATACATTACATACAGTAATGTTATATACTACCTACACATTATATACACACATTATATACAGTAATGTTATATACTACCTATACATTATATACAGTAATGTTATATACTACCTATACATTACATACACACATTATATACAGTAATGTTATATACTACCTATACATTACATACAGTAATGTTATATACTACCTATACATTATATACAGTAATGTTATATACTACCTATACATTACATACACACATTATATACAGTAATGTTATATACTACCTATACATTACATACACACATTATATACAGTAATGTTATATACTACCTATACATTATATACAGTAATGTTATATACTACCTATTCCTTATATACTGTAATGTCATATACTACCTATACATTATATACAGTAATGTTATATACTACCTACACATTATATACACACATTATATACAGTAATGTTATATACTACCTATACATTACATACAGTAATGGTATATACTACCTACACATTATATACAGTAATGTTATATACTACCTATACATTATATACAGTAATGTTATATACTACCTACACATTACATACACACATTATATACAGTAATGTTATATACTACCTACACATTATATACAGTAATGTTATATACTACCTACACATTACATACACACATTATATACAGTAATGTTATATACTACCTATACATTATATACAGTAATGTTATATACTACCTACACATTACATACACACATTATATACAGTAATGTTATATACTACCTATACATTATATACACACATTATATACAGTAATGTTATATACTACCTATACATTATATACACACATTATATACAGTAATGTTATATACTACCTACACATTATATACACACATTATATACAGTAATGTTATATACTACCTACACATTACATACAGTAATGTTATATATTACCTATACATTACATACACACATTATATACAGTAATGTTATATACTACCTATACATTACATACACACATTATATACAGTAATGTTATATACTACCTATACATTATATACAGTAATGTTATATACTACCTACACATTATATACAGTAATGTTATCTACTACCTATACATTACATACACACATTATATACAGTAATGTTATATACTACCTATACATTACATACACAGTAATGTTATATACTGATATACAGTAATGTTATCTACTACCTATACATTACATACACATTATATACAGTAATGTTATATACTACCTACACATTACATACACACATTATATACAGTATGTTATATACTACCTATACATTATATACACACATTACAGTAATGTTATATACTACCTACACATTACATACACACATTATATACAGTAATGTTATATACTACCTATACAGTAATGTTATATACTACCTATACATTACATACAGTAATGTTATATACTACCTATACATTATATACACACATTATATACAGTAATGTTATATACTACCTACACATTATATACACACATTATATACAGTAATGTTATATACTACCTATACATTACATACACACATTATATACAGTAATGTTATATACTACCTACACATTATATACAGTAATGTTATATACTACCTATACATTATATACAGTAATGTTATATACTACCTACATATACAATGTATATACTACCTATACATTATATACAGTAACGTTATATACTACCTACCTTATATACACACATTATATACATAATGTTATATACCATTATATACAGTAATGTTATATACTACCTATTCATTACATACTACACATTATATACAGTAATGTTATATACTACCTATACATTACATACACACATTATATACAGTAATGTTATATACTACCTATACATTACATGAGTAATGTTATATACTACCTATACATTATATGTAATGTTATACTACCTATACATTATATACAGTAATGTTATATACTACCTATTTACATACAGTAATGTTATATGTAATGTTATATACTCTACACATTACATACACACATTATATACAGACTACCTATACATTATATACAGTAATGTTATATACTACCTGATACATTACATACACACATTATATACAGTAATGTTATATACTACCTATACATTATATACACACATTATATACAGTAATGTTATATACTACCTATAATACCTATACATTATACAGTAATTATACTACCTTTATATACACACATTATATACAGTAAATGTTATATACTACCTACACATTATATACAGTAATGTTATATATATTACCTATACATTACATACACATTATATACAGTAATGTTATATACTACCTATACGGACTTAGCCAGTAATGTTATATACTACCTTACTTTATACATATAATGTTATGGTATTATTTATACACAAAACGTCACCTATACATTACATACACACATTATAGTAGTAGATACTATACATTATATACAGTTAATGCCATTCAACTAAACATTATATGTTGTGCACATCTAACATACATTATACCAGCACATTTAGTAATTATAACCTATACTACGGGATATACTACCTAGTATACAGCAGTTATATACTACCTACACATTAATACACACATTATATACAGTAAATGTTATATACTACACTCATATATAATGTTATTAGCATTATATACAGTGTTATATATACCCCATACAGCAATATTATATACTACCTATACATTATATACAGAATGTTATATATCAACATTATATACTTGACTGTATGTTTTGTTTATTACATACACACATTATATACAGTGTTATATACTACCTTGTGTTGTTGTTTTTGTATTCTTTTATATACTGTTGTCATTACTACCTCATTATATACAGTAAATGCCAGGTTGCAGTTGTAAATGAATGAATACTTGTTTACATACAACTGGCCCTACACATTATATACAGGTTATAATGAAAAATGTTTTTAATTATATACGACACTGTCAATATATACGTTGACTATAATCCATTGTCCATGGTTATACCTGTGTACAGTAATGTTATATATTTAATTTTATTACAACACACATTATATACAGTAATGTTATATACTACCTATTCCTTATATACTGTAATGTCATATGTGGCAATGTTATACTAACTCAATATATACGTCCCACTGCCCTTTCACTCCTACAGTAATGTTATACCTTTCATTATATAATGTAAATTATATATACTATCTTACATTATATACTGTAATGTTATATACTATTGGCAAAGGCCCCAAAGGTAATGGACAAGCTGATCCACACATGCACAGAAAAGCCAAACTGTTGCTCAGAATGGGGAAAGCAAGTAGTGGGCATTCAACTGACCCATTTGAACCGAGCCCCCTCTGACTCAGACTGGGAGCAAAGGTCAAAACTGGGCCTTTGCCAGATCTATGACATTTTCTATTTACGTATCTAAACAAAACAGATGTAAATCCGTCCCAAATAATAAATCAGCTGAACCATGGGGCAGTTTGGCTTCAATCCTCAAACCTCTTGGTCTGTGGTGATGTTGTTAAATTCTGGTAAATGGAAAGCTTTCTGATTCTGTTCTCATTTCTAACCTGGGAGAGCACTGTCCTGGACAAAGCTGTCCATCCACGTACCTCCAGTGTGTAGATTTAAGAGTGGCTCGTTTCAGACAGCTGGTCCCTGGTTCGTTTCAGAGGCAGAAAGGAGGATGTGACATCAGCCTGTTCAGTTGAGAGAAGAGACAAACGTCAACACCGGTTTAGTAGTAGAACCTACTTGACCGTTTAGTTTCTGAACTAAAGAGAGAAGAGACAAAACGTCAACACTGTTTCCTACGGACTCAGTTTAGTTTCTGAACTAAAGAGAGAAGAGACAAAACGTCAACACTGCGTTAGTCCAGCTACCAATGGACTCTGAGGAAAATGAGCAGCTTTCTCGTAAATTAGCCGTCCAACATCAATGTTTGCTATTCCATGTGTGTAATCGTTCAACTGGTTTCAGGTCGTAGTCAGAATCTTTTCTCAACTGGCCTACAAATTAAACGTCTAACAATGCTCTGAGATGTCTATAATCCATTGTCTGGTTTCCAGCTCAACACACATGTATACAGAGTCTGGTTTCGTCCCACTGCCCTTTCACTCACCCTTCCCTGTTTCAAACAGTTTACTATCGTTTACAAAAAAGCTTTAAAGTAGTGGATTCAATACATTAATGAAAGTAGTGGGACTGACCCAGTCCTTCAAGACTCCGTTGAAATAAATCAGCTGGTTTCAAAGGCTGGTTTCGTGATTCTGGTTTCAGCAACAAGCTGTCATATGGGAATTTGGCCAGCTTCAGCTGGTTTCAACTGGTTTCAGCTAGTTTCAGCTGGTTTCAACCTCGTAGTTTCAGCTGGTTTCAACTGGTTTCAACTAGTTTCAACTTTGTTTCAACTTTCAGCGTTTCAGCTCGGTTTCAACTAGTTTCAGCTAGTTTCAACTCGTTTAATGCTGTTCTTGATACCAAGTTCTGTTTTGACGTGTTTGACTGATGTCATGTCTATATTAATATGGCTCAAATTCATAGCCAGCTAACTACAACTGCAACGATGATTTTAGAAACAAAAAGAGCTCCTTGTGCTCATATATTCAGTTTCAATAAACACTGAGATGAAATATAGTTTACATGTTGTTAACCATCTAAGCCGAAAGCCAACCTTCAGAGTTAGCACCCGTTGGTTTTGTTGCCCCAACCCGTCTCTGTAAGGCTACTGCCCGTAGTTATATAGATATTTTTATTTTAAAATTTTACTTATTTAACTAGGCAAATAGTTAAGAACAAATTCTTATTTTCAATGACGGCCTAGGAACAGTGGATTAACTGCCTGTTCAGGTCACAGATTTGTACCTTGTCAGCTCGGGATTCGAACTTGCAACCTTTCGTTACTAGTCCAACGCTCTAACCATCAGGCTACCCTGGGAATAGTGTGCCATGGGGATACAGCCTGATATAAAGAAGAAGATGGATGAAGGTTGAGTGGTGACGTGGCGTTGGTAGAAGTCCAGCCACTCTACTGTGTGGCTGTAGCTCTGGGAGGTCCTGGGCGAAGGTGGGGCTGCCGTTGGTGACTGGCAGGCTGGGCAGCAGGCCGTGCAGGGTCACAGGGTCAGCGTGTTGGTCCAGGAGGGTGCACGATGGGCACCAGCTGAGAAAAGGTCTCCGTGTGTCCTCCTTTAGCCCGCCCTAAAATAAAAAACACCTTACTGTTGTACTTGTCTTTCTTACACTAGCAGTCGTTACTTGTCTTTATTTACTAGTGTAAGGCCGGTGATAAGAATGGAAACACCAGAATAACAGATGTCAAAATGTTCTCACAGTAAAAGGTCTCTCCACTGAGCACCGACTTAGCAAATAGCTGCTTTATTGAGGAAAGTTTTAATTGCAATGACGAGTATGTGGTCGTCTTGCCAACTTTAGTTGAATGCATTAACTAAGTCTCTCTGGATAAGGACGTCTGCTAAAATTACAGAAATGTCCAACGTAAATGTACCTCCATTACCCCGCCGGGCCACAGGGGGGCACCTAGTCGCCCCAGCAGGAAGCACACCTCGTCCCAGCCCAGAGATAGAACTGTCTGCAGGAGGCTGTGGAGTTTAACGCAGGCCATTACAGACACCTGGAGAGAGGAAGGGAGAGAGACAGAGACACAGAGACAGAGAGAAGATGAGAGGGAGAAACAGAGAGACACAGAGAGCGAAACAGAGAGAGACACAGAGAGAGAGAAATTCTTTGGTCAAAAAGCAAATTAGGCTCCACTTCAAAAGTATTCTCACAGGTCTTAAAATCAACAGAAGTCCTAGTAAATGTTTCATCAGTACACAAACCTAATATCATTATTCCTCAGCTGATGTATTGTTTAAGTGGGATACTAATACTAACAAAACACACAACAATAATTCAAGTGGATGGAAAAAGCTTTGCTCCTTCAAAAAATAAATAAACAAATCCCAACGCTTAAAGGAACATTTTGGACCATTTATTTATGACCACTTGATACTACTCCTACAGGAGTGCAAAATAGCACCCCATTCCCTACATAGTGCACTACCTCTGACCAGAAAGTGATGCACTATGTAGGGAACAGGGTACCATTTGGGATGCACCCCAACAGTAGTTATAACTCAGAGAAGAGCTGCCCCGTCCTACACAACACTCCTCGGGAGGAATGCTAGCTATGTTCTCTGTGCACTGATAGATAACCATAGAAGGACTGGTGTTCTAAACACACCTTCCCCTCAAAAGGTCTAACCTTTATTTGATAGTAAATGTGTACTGACAGACAGAGCATTGGGATTGGTCCCCCGGCATTTGGAGTTTAAACTTTCAAACCCACGCGTTGACTTATGCCCTCAACGGATGTAGTTTGGAGAAAGAAGTTGTTTCCCCAAATAGCACCCTATTCCACCCCTATCTCAGCCTATGGGCTCTGGTCAAAAGTAGTAGACTATATAGTGAATAAGGAGCCATTCGGCATGCAAGCCAGAGTTTGAGCCAGTCTAGTTTGGCTAGAGGGAGGTGGGCGTAGCGTAACATAGGTGACTGACCTGTGAGTCCTGTTGCTGGATGTAGCCGGTGATGATGCGCAGGCCGATCTGAACCATCTCTCTGAGCTCCAGAGCCCCGGGGTACCAGGGTGCTGTGCCACGCCTGTAGTCTGTCCAGGAGGTTCACCACCCCCTCAAAGATCTACGACGACAACACACCTGTTAACAGTCTACAACACATTTTCATTCCATTCAATTCCCACAAGGGGCAATTATGTGGCAAGAGTGCAGATACGCAAAAACAACATAACAGTGACTCAATTCTCAAGACCGGGTTACCACACAGTTAAATGATATAGCTAGAACTACTATTCAAAACATCCTTCAAAACAGTAGCCGAGCTAAAGCCAATACACAAGACAAGACACAGCCACTGACATTAAACACACACTCATTCACGATTACAGGAAGTAGCTGTGCCGTTAATACATGTAACTACATGTAATCTAAAATGTAATCTACCTAATCCCAGAATATGTATATTTACCATGAGAGGACCATAAACAATAACTAGTAATACTGCATACTTCAAGAAAGGTTCAATCTCACCTTTCTGGTAAAAAATAGTTATACATTGCTGAGATGAAGTCACTTTTGAGCTCAAATACACAGTACAAATATTATACACAGTACAAATATTATACACAGTACAAATATTATACACAGTACAAATATTATACAAATATTATACAAATTATTATTATACAGTACAAATATTGAAAATATGAAATATTTTATGACGTATTTCCTCTTCAATAAAACTGTAATGAATAAGGCTTGAAATGACTTCTACGCTTTCTAAATATAGTATAATCAGATTATAAAACCCACTAACTATAAGACTTCACCTTTCTTACAACTGTAAAATACATATTTTGTATTTTTAGTGTCAGAGAAAATGTGCATATTTTCTAAAGGTCTCTTTTGATCAAAACATCGGCCCCCACCGCTGTGAGCCACACACCCCTCTAGCCTGGCTTCCTGAACACGTTAGCAACTTGCCTTTCCTCTCATATTATTATCGTCCATCTAGGAGAAACAGAAAGTGGTTTTTTGTTTGTTTCAAATCTAGGAATGATATGAGATGAATGGCTGTAAATGGATCTCTGAATGTGCTACAGTGAATAAACCACTCTCTTGTTGAGCTACGATGTAAGGATTGCAGGCATGTGCTTTGTCAGTGTCTGTGACATAGGGTTCAGCCAGGAGATGACGGACAGTCGGAAGAGCCAATTAAAACGGTAGGACGGACATCCCAGCTTCAAGTGGTTTCAAATTTCACATCCTACGTCACACAGGCGCAAAAAATATACTACTGTGTCCGTGGGAACTAGGGCTGGCACTCAATGCAAGCCATTTCCATCTACAGGGTCCACAGATGGATCTCTAAGTGAAAATATGGGTCGGGACTGGAAACAGAACCACGCAGGGGACTTTACATCTACAGTGGGGCAAAAAAGTAAAAGGCTGGGTCTTTCAGCATGACAATGATCCCAAACACACCGCCCGGGCAACAAAGGAGTGGCTTCGTAAGAAGGATTTCAAGGTCCTGGAGTGGCCTAGCCAGTCTCCAGATCTCAACCCCATAGAAAATCTTTGGAGGGAGTTGAAAGTCTGTGTTGCCCAGCAACAGCCCCAAATCACATCACTGATCTGCATGGAGGAATGGGCCAAAATACCAGAAACAGTGTGTGAAAACCTTGTGAAGACTTACAGAAAACGTTTGACCTCTGTCATTGCTATTTAAGTGAGATAAACTTTTGATTGACCAAAAACTTATTTTCCACCATAATTTACAAATAAATTCATAAAAAATCCTACAATGTGATTTTCTGGATTTTTTTTCTCTCATTTTGTCTGTCGTAGTTGAAGTGTACATATTATGAAAATTACAGGCCTCTCTCATCTTTTTAAGTGGGAGAACTTGCACCTTTTTGCCCCACTGTATATGGTGCCATTTGAGATGCAGACAACGTGTGGACCATGGTGCAGTACTGTACCTTCTCGCTCCACAGGGCCTGGTTGTCTGTTCCCTCTGAGAAGAGGAAGTCCTGGAGCAGCCTGAGGAGACGCAGCAGACTGGGGAAGTATGGTAGAGAGACACCCTGAGAGTCCCTCAGGTCTGACAGAGAAGACTCCAGCATCATCTCTAACAGACTGAGAGATAGAAACGCAGCAGAAAGGAGGGAGGGAGAATAGCCAGTCAACATTTAACAAGCCAGTTAACATTTAGGGCTACATTTTGCTCAACCAAAACAGCACAGAACTGAAAAAAAGTTTATTTCTGTGGTTGATGTAAGTAAGACCATTAAACAGGTTAACATTCACAAGGCCGCAGAGCCAGACTGATTACCAGTATGCATACTCAGAGCAAGCACAAACCAACTGGCAAGTGTCTTCACTGACATGTTCAACCTCTCCCTGACCCAGTCTGTAATACCAACATGTTTCCAGCAGACCACCATAGTCCCTGTGCCCAAGAAAGCCAAGGTAACCTGCCTAAATGACTATCGCCCCGTAGCACTCACATTTTTAGCCAAGAAATGCTTTGAAAGGCTGGTCATGGTTCAGATCAACAGCATCACCACTGGACCCACTCTAATTCACATACTGCCCCAACAGATCCACAGATGACGCAGTCTCTATTGCCCTCCACACTGCCCTTTCCCACCTGGGCAAGAGGAGCACCTATGTGACAATGCTGTTAATTGACTACAGCTCAGTGTTCAACACCTTAGTGCCCTCCAAGCTCATCACTAAGCCTCGGTACTAGCCTAGTTATCAATTATCTCTTACTCCTGCACATGGACTCAGTACTGGCCTCGGTACTAGCCTAGTTATCAATGATCTCTTACTCCTGCACATGGACTCAGTACTGGCCTCGGTACTAGCCTAGTTATCAATTATCTCTTACCCCTGCACATGGACTCAGTACTGGTACCCTGTGTTTGTACCTAGTTATCAATGATCTCTTACTCCTGCACATGGACTCAGAACTGGTACCCTGTGTTTGTACCTAGTTATCGTTCCTCATTGTTATTCCGTTTCTCTCTGCATGGTTGTGTAGGGCCCGTCAGTAAGCACTTCACTGTTAGTCCACACCTGTTGTTTACCAAGCACTTCACTGTTAGTCTACACCTGTTGTTTACCAAGCACTTCACTGTTAGTCTACACCTGTTGTTTACAAGCATTATCTTCCTGTTAGTTTCTTAGTCTACACCTGTTGTTTTAGTCCACCAAGCATTTCACTGTTAGTCCACACCTGTTGTTTACCAAGCACTTCACTGTTAGTCCACACCTGTTGTTTACCAGTTTCACTGTTAGTCTACACCTGTTGTTTACCAAGCATTTGTTAGTCACTGTTAGTCCAGTCCACACTGTTGTTTACCAAGCACTTCACTGTTAGTCCACACCTGTTGTTTACCAAGCATTTCACTGTTAGTCTACACCTGTTGTTTACCAAGCATTTCACTGTTAGTCTACACCTGTTGTTTACCAAGCACTTCACTGTTAGTCTACACCTGTTGTTTACCAAGCATTTCACTGTTAGTCCACACCTGTTGTTTACCAAGCACTTCACTGTTAGTCTACACCTGTTGTTTACCAAGCATTTCACTGTTAGTCTACACCTTGTTGTTTTCACTGTTAGTCAACCTGTTAGTTTAGATCTATTTCACTGTTAGTCTACACCTGTTGTTTACCAAGCATTTCACTGTTAGTCTACACCTGTTGTTTACCAAGCACTTTAGTCACTGTTAGTCTAGTCACCCTGTTGTTTACCAAGCATTTCACTGTTAGTCTACACCTGTTGTTTACCAAGCATTTCACTGTTAGTCTACACCTGTTGTTTACCAAGCATTTCACTGTTAGTCTACACCTGTTGTTTACCAAGCACTTCACTGTTAGTCTACACCTGTTGTTTACCATTTCACTGTTAGTTACACCTACCAAGCATTTCACTGTTAGTCTACACCTGTTGTTTACCAAGCATTTCACTGTTAGTCTACACCTGTTGTTAGTCTACACCTGTGTTTATACCTAAGCATTTCACTGTTAGTCTACACCTGTTGTTTACCAAGCATTTCACTGTTAGTCTACCTGTTGTTTATCCCTGTGTTTCACTGTTAGTCCACACCTGTTGTTTACCAAGCATTTCACTGTTAGTCTACACTGTTGTTTACACACTTGTTAGCATTTCACTGTTAGTCTACACCTGTTGTTTACCAAGCACTTCACTGTTAGTCAACACCTGTTTCACTGTTTACCAAGCACTTCACTGTTAGTCTACACCTGTTGTTTACCAAGCATTTCACTGTTAGTCTACACCTGTTGTTTACCAAGCACTTGTTAGTCAAATAAAACTGTTTGTCTCACCTTAATTTCAAGCATTTCACTGTTAGTCTACATGAGACAAAACTCTGAGGGAGTTGCATATCAAGGACATTTCACTGTTAGTCTAACCTGGGTCCCAAACAACACTGTTTGACCAGGGCCCATAGGGTGCCACCTGTTGGGATGCAGACACTTCACTGACTGGCTGGCTGACTAAATATCTGACTGACTGATTGGCTGGCTGGCTGTTACTAACTAAATAGCTGACTTTCACTGTTAGTCTGGCTGGCTAACTAAATAGTCTGACTGAATAACTGTTACTAAATATTTGACTGGCATTTCACTGTTAGTCTAACTAAACAGCTGACTGTTATAACTGATGTTTTACTGCTGGCTAACTAAATAGCTGACTGACTGACTGGCTGGCTGGTTTAAATAGCTGTTGGAATAACTAACTAAATATCTGAAGACTTCATTTAGTCTGGCTGTTGTTTACTAACACTTCAGCTGACTGAATAACTAACTAAATATCTTCACTGACTGGCAGGCTGGCTGTTAGCTGACTAAAATAGCTCACTGTTAATAACTAACTAAATATCTGACTGTTAGTCTGACCTGTTGTTTAGCAATGGCTGACTAAATAGTTTTGAAACTTGGACTGAAATCTACACTGGCTGGCTAAAAATGTTTGACTGATTCACTGTTAGTACTGTTGTTAACAAATAGCATTTCACTGTTAACTACACCTGTTGACACCAAGGAGTGACTCACTGACTAACTGGGCCCAAACACTGTTAGTCTACACCTGTTGTTTACCAAACAGCTTCACTGTTAGTCCACCTGTTGTTTAAATTTTCACTGTTAGTCTGACAAACACTGACTGACTGGCTGGCTGTTGTTTAAATATTTCACTGACTGACTGGCTGGCTGGCTAACTAAATAGCTGACTGACTGGCTGGCTGGCTAACTAAATAGCTGACTGAATAACTAACCTGTTGTATCTGACTTCACTGTTAGTCTGACTGACTGGCTGGCTGGCTAACTAAATAGCTGCACTGACTGGCTGGCTGGCTAACTAAATTTAGCTGTTGACTGACTGGCTGGCATTTTCACTAAATAGCTCTACACTGAATAACTAACTAAATATCTGACTGACTGACTTCACTGGCTGCCTGACTTACTAAATTTGACTGGATAACTAACTGAATAACTAACTAAATATCTGACTGACTGATTGGCTGGCTGGCTGTTAACTAAATAGCTGACCAAGATTTCATGAACTAACTGGTTTACCAAGCATTTCACTGAGTCTGACTGACTGGCTGGCTGGCACTTCACTAAATAGCTGACTGAATAACTAACTAAATTCTGAACTGAATAGTCTGACTGACTGGCTGACTAACTGTTAGCTGACTGAATAACTAACTAAATTCTGAGTCTACACCTGGCAGGCTGGCTGGCTGACTAACCCAAATAGCTGAATAACCTTGTTAATATCTGACTGACTGGCTGGCTGGCTAACTAAATAGCTGACTGACCTGACTGGCTAACATAAACTGTTAGTGACTGACTGGCTGGCTGGCTAACCTGTTGTTTAAAAGCTGACTGAATAACTAACTAAATATCTGACTGACTGGCTGGCTGGCTGACTAACTAAATAGCTGACTGAATAACTAACTAAATATCTGACTGACTGACTGACTGACTGGCTGGCTGGCTAACTAAATAGCTGACCGACTGACTGGCTGGCTGGCTAACTAAATAGCTGACTGACTGGCTGGCTGGCTAACTAAATATCTGACTGAATAACTAACTAAATATCTGACTGACTGACTGGCTGGCTGCCTGACTTACTAAATAGCTGACTGGATAACTAACTGAATAGCTGACTGAATAACTAACTAAATATCTGACTGACTGATTGGCTGGCTGGCTGGCTAACTAAATAGCTGACTGAATAACTGGCTGGCTAAACTAAATAACTGACTGACTGACTGGCTGGCTGGCTAACTAAATAGCTGACTGAATAACTAACTAAATATCTGACTGACTGACTGGCTGGCTGGCTAACTAAATAGCTGACTGAATAACTAACTAAATATCTGACTGACTGATTGGCTGACTAACTGACTGAATAACTAACTAAATAGCTGACTGGCTGGCTGGCTAACTAAATAGCTGACTGAATAACTGGCTGGCTGGCTGACTGATTGGCTGGCTGGCTGGCTGGCTAACTAAATAGCTGACTGAATAACTAACTAAATAGCTGACTGACTGGCTGGCTGGCTGGCTAACTAAATAGCTGACTGAATAACTAACTAAATATCTAACTGAATAGCTGACTGGCTGGCTGGCTGGCTGGCTAACTAAATAGCTGACTGACTGGCTGGCTGGCTGACTAACTAAATAGCTGACTGATTGGCTGGCTAACTAAATAGCTGACTGATTGGCTGGCTGGCTGGCTGGCTAACTAAATAGCTGACTGACTGGCTGGCTGGCTAACTAACTAAATAGCTGACTGACTGGCTGGCTGGCTGGCTGACTAAATAGCTGACTGATTGGCTGGCTGGCTAACTAAATAGCTGACTGATTGGCTGAACTAAATAGCTGACTGACTGGCTGGCTGGCTGACTAACTAAATAGCTGACTGGCTAACTAACTAAATAGCTGACTGACTGATTGGCTGGCTGGCTGGCTAACTAAATAGCTGACTGATTGGCTGGCTGGCTGGCTAACTAAATAGCTGACTGAATAACTAACTAAATATCTGACTGACTGACTGGCTGGCTGCCTGACTAACTAAATAGCTGACTGAATAACTAACTAAATATCTGACTGACTGGCAGGCTGGCTGGCTGACTAACTAAATAGCTGACTGAATAACTAACTAAATATCTGACTGACTGGCTGGCTGGCTAACTAAATAGCTGACTGACTGACTGGCTAACTAAATAGCTGACTGACTGGCTGGCTGGCTAACTAAATAGCTGACTGAATAACTAACTAAATATCTGACTGACTGGCTGGCTGGCTGACTAACTAAATAGCTGACTGAATAACTAACTAAATATCTGACTGACTGGCTGGCTGGCTAACTAAATAGCTGACTGACTGACTGGCTGGCTGGCTAACTAAATAGCTGACTGACTGGCTGGCTGGCTAACTAAATATCTGACTGAATAACTAACTAAATATCTGACTGACTGACTGGCTGGCTGCCTGACTTACTAAATAGCTGACTGGATAACTAACTGAATAGCTGACTGAATAACTAACTAAATATCTGACTGACTGATTGGCTGGCTGGCTGGCTAACTAAATAGCTGACTGAATAACTAACTAAATATCTGACTGACTGATTGGCTGGCTGGCTAACTAAATAGCTGACTGAATAACTAACTAAATATCTGACTGACTGACTGGCTGGCTGGCTAACTAAATAGCTGACTGAATAACTAACTAAATATCTGACTGACTGATTGGCTGGCTGGCTGGCTAACTAAATAGCTGACTGACTGGCTGGCTGGCTAACTAAATATCTGACTGAATAACTAACTAAATATCTGACTGACTGACTGGCTGGCTGGCTGGCTGGCTGGATACCTAACTAAATAGCTGACTGGATAACTAACTAAAATAGCTGACTGATTGGCTGGCTGGCTGGCTAACTAAATAGCTGACTGATTGGCTGGCTGGCTGACTAACTAAATAGCTGACTGGCTGGCTGGCTGGCTGGCTAACTAAATAGCTGACTGATTGGCTGGCTGGCTGACTAACTAAATAGCTGACTGATTGGCTGGCTAATCTAAATAGCTGACTGATTGGCTGGCTGGCTGGCTGGCTAACTAAATAGCTGACTGATTGGCTGGCTGGCTGGCTAACTAAATAGCTGACTGATTGGCTGGCTGGCTGGCTAACTAAATAGCTGACTGATTGGCTGGCTGGCTAACTAAATAGCTGACTGATTGGCTGGCTGGCTAACTAAATAGCTGACTGATTGGCTGGCTGGCTGACTAACTAAATAGCTGACTGGCTGGCTGGCTAACTAAATAGCTGACTGATTGGCTGGCTGGCTGGCTGGCTAACTAAATAGCTGACTGATTGGCTGGCTGGCTGACTAACTAAATAGCTGACTGGCTGGCTGGCTGGCTGGCTAACTAAATAGCTGACTGATTGGCTGGCTGGCTGACTAACTAAATAGCTGACTGGCTGGCTGGCTAACTAAATAGCTGACTGATTGGCTGGCTGGCTGGCTGGCTAACTAAATAGCTGACTGATTGGCTGGCTGGCTGGCTAACTAAATAGCTGACTGATTGGCTGGCTGGCTGGCTAACTAAATAGCTGACTGATTGGCTGGCTGGCTAACTAAATAGCTGACTGGATAACTAACTAAATAGCTGACTGGCTGGCTGGCTGGCTGTAGACCGACTGACCTGCATTTGATATCGTCAGGCGGGCGGACCAGTTGGCAGGAGGAGCCCAGCTTGGTGAGGACAGAGAAGACCTGTCCCCTCTCCCTCCACACGGCGTCCTCCCCCCCCTCCGACCCGCTGCCGCACCACAGCACAGAGAACACGATGTTAGTCAGCAGGTTACACAGCTCCTCCTCTGGCATCTGCTGAAAGGGACCACACACACACACACAAACCATATTCACAGTTAGACACAAATACAGTACATCGTGTCGGAGACGGACTGAACCGCGGCGGCATCTGCACAGCCGTATTCTAGGATATTGGACCGTTGGTTGAATAGTTTCCTCATTCTCAGCACGACTCATCACATTCAGTTGAATAGGAGCAATGTATACTGAGCCACGTTGGTTGAATAGGAGTCATGTACACTGAGCCACATTGGTTGAATAGGAGTCATGTACACTGAGCCACGCTGGTTGAATAGGAGTCATGTACACTGAGCCACGCTGGTTGAATAGGAGTCATGTACACTGAGCCACGTTGGTTGAATAGGAGTCATGTACACTGAGCCACGCTGGTTGAATAGGAGTCATGTACACTGAGCCACGCTGGTTGAATAGGAGTCATGTACACTGAGCCACGCTGGTTGAATAGGAGTCATGTACACTGAGCCACGCTGGTTGAATAGGAGTCATGTACACTGAGCCACGCTGGTTGAATAGGAGTCATGTACACTGAGCCACGTTGGTTGAATAGGAGTCATGTACACTGAGCCACGCTGGTTGAATAGGAGTCATGTACACTGAGCCACGTTGGTTGAATAGGAGTCATGTACACTGAGCCACGTTGGTTGAATAGGAGTCATATACACTGAGCCACGCTGGTTGAATAGGAGTCATGTACACTGAGCCACGCTGGTTGAATAGGAGTCATGTACACTGAGCCACGCTGGTTGAATAGGAGTCATGTACACTGAGCCACGCTGGTTGAATAGGAGTCATGTACACTGAGCCACATTGGTTGAATAGGAGTCATGTACACTGAGCCACGCTGGTTGAATAGGAGTCATGTACACTGAGCCACGCTGGTTGAATAGGAGTCATGTACACTGAGCCACGTTGATGGGAATTTTTCTGAGGTATGAGGTCAGGCTGTACGACCCCAGCAGATGGGGTCACAGAGTCTACCAGACTATCATGACTGTGGACTCTGAAACATGCTCACGGGATGCTAATACTTGTGATTTTCTGACTGACACATTTCAGGAGAAACTGTTAGCATTATGGATACGGGACATTACACAAGACACTGGGCTTCATATTCAACACGTCGGTCCAGTTTATTCAAACACCACACAACATACCTCCTAGGAATGCTCAGTACCAGTGGTTAAAGTTAGGGTTAAGGTTAGGATAACAGTACCTGTGGTTAGGCTAAGGTTAGGATAACAGTACCTGTGGTTAGGGCTAAGGTTAGGATAACAGTAAGTGGTTAGGCTAAGGTTAGATAACAGTACCTGTGGTTAGGGTTAAGGTTAGGGCAGCAGTACCTGTGGTTAGGGCTAAGGTTAGGATAACAGTGCCTGTGGTTAGGGCTAAGGTTAGGATAGCAGTACCTGTGGTTAGGGTTAAGGTTAGGATAACAGTACCTGTGGTTAGGGCTAAGGTTAGGATAACAGTACCTGTGGTTAGGGCTAAGGTTAGGGATAATAGTACCTGTGGTTAGGGCCAAGGTTAGGATAACAGTACCTGTGGTTAGGGCTAAGGTTAGGATAACAGTACCTGTGGTTAGGGTTAAGGTTAGATAACAGTACCTGTGGTTAGGGCTAAGCTAGTACCTGTGGTTAGGGCTTTAGGATAACAGTGCCTGTGGTTAGGGTTAAGGTTAGGATAACAGTACTGTGGTTAGGGCTAAGGTTAAGGAGGGCAGTAAGGTTAAGGTTAGTATAACAGTACCTGTGGTTAGGGCTAAGGTTAGGATAATAGTACCTGTGGTTAGGGCTAAGGTTAGGATAACAGTGCCTGTGGTTAGGGTTAAGGTTAGGATAACAGTACCTGTGGTTAGGGCTAAGGTTAGGATGGTTAGGGCACAGTACCTGTGGTTAGGGTTAAGGTTAGGATAACAGTACCTGTGGTTAGGGCTAAGGTTAGGATAACAGTACCTGTGGTTAGGGCTAAGGTTAGGATAACAGTGTGTGGTTAGGGTTAAGGTTAGGGATAACAGTACCTGTGGTTAGGGCCTGGTTAGGATAACAGTACCTGTGGTTAGACCTGTGGTTAGGCTAAGGTTAGGATAACAGTACCTGTGGTTAGGGTTAAGGTTAGGATAACAGTACCTGTGGTTAGGGCTAAGGTCATAAGAGCGTCTGCTAAATGACTTAAATGTAAATGTAAATAACAGTACCTGTGGTTAGGGCTAAGGTTAGGATAACAGTACCTGTGGTTAGGGCTAAGGTTAGGATAACAGTACCTGTGGTTAGGGCTAAGGTTAGGATAAACAGTACCTGTGGTTAGGGCTAAGGTTAAGGTTAAGAGGCAGCAGTACCTGTGGTTAGGACTAAGGTTAGATAAGAGTACCTGTGGTTAGGGTCAAGGTTAGGGCAGCAGTACCTGTGGTTAGGGTTAAGGTTAGCAGCAGTACCTGTGGTTAGGGCTAAGGTTAGGATAAGAGTACCTGTGGTTAGGGTTAAGGTTAGGGATAACAGTACCTGTGGTTAGGGTCAAAGGTTAGGGCAGTACCTGTGGTTAGGGTCAAGGTTAGGGCAGCAGTACCTGTGGTTAAGGTTAAGGTTAAGATTAGGGCAGCAGTACCTGTGGTTAAGGTTAAGGTTAGGGCAGCAGTACCTGTGGTTAAGGTTAAGGTTAAGATTAGGGCAGCAGTACCTGTGGTTAGGGTTAAGGTTAAGATTAGGGCAGCAGTACCTGTGGGTTGGAGGTGTTGGAGATGGTGTCAGCTGCCCGGGGGTCAGTTCCATAGTTGGTGTCGTCCAGCACGTTGGACAGACTGGAGCTCTTCCTGGGTCTCAGAGAGGGGAACGACCGGCTGTGCTCCAGGGGGGAGGGGGTGCCTGCCTGACTACCCCCCACAGCGTTGTGGTTCCATGTTCCCTTCTCACCCCTCATACCCCCCAGCTCCAGCTCAAAGGGCGAGGTGCCGAAGGGGGACAGAGGGTGGTAGAGAGCCTCCTCTTGGGGCCGACCGGAGGGGATGTCCACGGTGTTGACAGGGAGGACGAGCGGCTCTGCTCTACCGAGTCAAACGACTTAAATTGGAGAGAGTCGTCAAAGTCCTTCAACGTGCCTCCACTGCTGTTAGGGGAAGACCGAGAGAGGTCGGAGAAACGCTCTGAGATATTCCTCCCTCCCAGGCCCTCGCCGTCTCCCTCCTCCTCCTCTTCATCGTCCGGCGAGGTGTAAGGGAGGAAGACGTCTGTGTGAGCGTACTGAGAGTCCTCTATGACCATGCTGTGATCTCTCCTGAGAGGGGAGCAGTTCAACATTTAGGAAGAGTTGTGTGTTAACTGATCTATAGCAGGGGTAGAGCTGAACACATGTTAACTGATCTATAGCAGGGGAAGAGCTGAACACATGTTAACTGATCTATAACAGGGGAAGAGCTGAACACATGATAACTGATCTATAGCAGGGGTAGAGCTGAACACATGTTAACTGATCTATAGGGGATAGAGCTGAACACATGTTAACTGATCTATAGCAGGGATAGAGCTGAACACATGTTAACTGATCTATAGCAGGGATAGAGCTGAACACATGTTAACTGATCTATAGCAGGGATAGAGCTGAACACATGTTAACTGATCTATAACAGGGTAGAGCTGAACACATGTTAACTGATCTATAGCAGGGATAGAGCTGAACACATGTTAACTGATCTATAGCAGGGGTAGAGCTGAACACATGTTAACTGATCTATAGCAGGGATAGAGCTGAACACATGTTAACTGATCTATAGCAGGGGAAGAGCTGAACACATGATAACTGATCTATAGCAGGGATAGAGCTGAACACATGTTAACTGATCTATAGCAGGGATAGAGCTGAACACATGTTAACTGATCTATAGCAGGGATAGAGCTGAACACATGTTAACTGCAGGGGATAGAGCTGAACACATGTTAACTGATCTATAACAGGGTAGAGCTGAACACATGTTAACTGATCTATAGCAGGGATAGAGCTGTTAACTGATCTATGAGGGATAGAGCTGAACACATGTTAACTGATCTATAGCAGGGATAGAGCTGAACACATGATAACTGATCTATAGCAGGGATAGAGCTGAACACATGTTAACTGATCTATAGCAGGGATAGAGCTGAACACAGAGCTATAACAGGGAAGAGCACATGATAACTGATCTATAGCAGGGATAGAGCTGAACACATGTTAACTGATCTATATAGCAGGGTAGAGCTGAACACATGTTAACTGATCTATAGCAGGGTAGAGCTGAACAGCATGAGCTAACTGATCTATAACAGGGGAAGAGCTGAACACATGATAACTGATCTATAGCAGGGGAAGAGCTGAACACATGTTAACTGATCTATAGCAGGGGTAGAGCTGAACACATGATAACTGATCTATAGCAGGGGTAGAGCTGAACACATGATAACTGATCTGATCTATAGCAGGGGTAGAGCTGAACACATGTTAACTGATCTATAGCAGGGGTAGAGCTGAACACATGATAACTGATCTATAGCAGGGGTAGAGCTGAACACATGTTAACTGATCTATAGCAGGGATAGAGCTGAACACATGATAACTGATCTATAGCAGGGAAGAGCTGAACACATGATAACTGATCTATAGCAGGAAGAGCTGAACACATGATAACATCTATAGCAGGGGAAGAGCTGAACACATGTTAACTGATCTATAGCAGGGATAGAGCTGAACACATGTTAACTGATTTATAGCAGGGATAGAGCTGAACACATGTTAACACATAGCAGGGATAGAGCTGAACACGTTAACTGATCTATAGCAGGGGTAGAGCTGAACACATGTTAACTGATTTATAGCAGGGATAGAGCTGAACACATGTTAACATCTATAGCAGGAAGAGCTGAACACATGTTAACTGATTTATAGCAGGGATAGAGCTGAACACATGTTAACTGATCTATAGCAGGGATAGAGCTGAACACGTTAACTGGATCTATAGCAGGGGTAGAGCTGAACACATGTTAACTGATCTATAACAGGGGTAGAGCTGAACACATGTTAACTGATCTATAGCAGGGATAGAGCTGAACACATGTTAACTGGATCTATAGCAGGGGAGAGCTGAACACATGTTAACTGACTATGAGGATAGAGCTGAACACATGTTAACTGATCTATAGCAGGGATAGAGCTGAACACATGTTAACTGATCTATAGCAGGGATAGAGCTGAACACATGTTAACTGATCTATAGCAGGGAAGAGCTGAACACATGTTAACTGATCTATAGCAGGGGAAGAGCTGAACACATGATAACTGATCTATAGCAGGGGATAGAGCTGAACACATGTTAACTGATCTATAGCAGGGATAGAGCTGAACACATGTTAACTGATCTGAGCTGAACACATGTTAACTGATCTATAGCAGGGATAGAGCTGAACACATGTTAACTGATCTATAACAGGGATAACACATGATAACTGGCAGAGATAGAGCTGAACACATGTTAACTGATCTGATCTATAGCAGGGGTAGAGCTGAACACATGTTAACTGATCTATAGCAGGGGTAGAGCTGAACACATGATAACTGATCTATAGCAGGGATAGAGCTGAACACATGATAACTGATCTATAGCAGGGTAGAGCTGAACACATGATAACTGATCTATAGCAGGGGTAGAGCTGAACACATGTTAACTGATCTATAGCAGGGGTAGAGCTGAACACATGATAACTGAACACATGATATCTATAGCAGGGGTAGAGCTGAACACATGTTAACTGATCTATAGCAGGGGTAGAGCTGAACACATGATAACTGATCTATAGCAGGGGTAGAGCTGAACACATGTTAACTGATCTATAGCAGGGTAGAGCTGAACACATGATAACTGATCTATAGCAGGGGAAGAGCTGAACACATGATAACTGATCTATAGCAGGGAAGAGCTGAACACATGATAACTGATCTATAGCAGGAAGAGCTGAAACACATGAGGGGAAGAGCTAACTGATCTATAGCAGGGGAAGAGCTGAACACATGTTAACTGATCTATAGCAGGGATAGAGCTGAACACATGTTAACTGATCTATAGCAGGGAAGAGCTGAACACATGTTAACTGATCTATAGCAGGGATAGAGCTGAACACATTAACTGATCTATAGCAGGGGATAGAGCTGAACACATGTTAACTGATTTATAGCAGGGATAGAGCTGAACACATGTTAACTGATCTATAGCAGGGAAGAGCTGAACACATGTTAACTGATTTATAGCAGGGATAGAGCTGAACACATGTTAACTGATCTATAGCAGGGATAGAGCTGAACACGTTAACATCTATGAGTAGAGCTGAACACATGTTAACGGATCTATAACAGGGTAGAGCTGAACACATGTTAACTGATCTATAGCAGGGATAGAGCTGAACACATGTTAACTGATCTATAGCAGGGAGAGCTGAACACATGTTAACTGATCTATAGCAGGGATAGAGCTGAACACATGTTAACTGATCTATAACAGGGATAGAGCTGAACACATGTTAACTGATCTATAGCAGGGGGAAGAGCTGAACACATGTTAACGATCTAAAACAGGGGGAAGAGCTGAACACATGTTAACTGATCTATAACAGGGGAAGAGCTGAACACATGATAACTGATCTATAGCAGGGATAGAGCTGAACACATGTTAACTGATCTATAGCAGGGATAGAGCTGAACACATGTTAACTGATCTATAGCAGGGGTAGAGCTGAACACATGTTAACTGATCTATAACAGGGGAAGAGCTGAACACATGTTAACTGATCTATAGCAGGGATAGAGCTGAACACATGATAAGCAGGGATAGAGCTGAACACATGTTAACTGATCTATAGCAGGGATAGAGCTGAACACATGATAACTGATCTATAGCAGGGATAGAGCTGAACACATGTTAACTGATCTATAGCAGGGATAGAGCTGAACACATGATAACTGATCTATAGCAGGGATAGAGCTGAACACATGTTAACTGGATCTATAGCAGGGATAGAGCTAACACATGATAACTGATCTATAGCAGGGAGCTAGAGCTGAACACATGATAACTGATCTATAGCAGGGATAGAGCTGAACACATGATAACTGATCTATAGCAGGGATAGAGCTGAACACATGATAACTGATCTATAGCAGGGATAGAGCTGAACACATGATAACTGATCTATAGCAGGGATAGAGCTGAACACATGATAACTGATCTATAGCAGGGATAGAGCTGAACACATGATAACTGATCTATAGCAGGGATAGAGCTGAACACATGATAACTGATCTATAGCAGGGATAGAGCTGAACACATGTTAACTGATCTATAGCAGGGATAGAGCTGAACACATGTTAACTGATCTATAGCAGGGATAGAGCTGAACACATGTTAACTGATCTATAGCAGGGATAGAGCTGAACACATGTTAACTGATCTATAGCAGGGATAGAGCTGAACACATGTTAACTGATCTATAGCAGGGATAGAGCTGAACACATGATAACTGATCTATAGCAGGGATAGAGCTGAACACATGTTAACTGATCTATAGCAGGGATAGAGCTGAACACATGTTAACTGATCTATAGCAGGGATAGAGCTGAACACATGTTAACTGATCTATAACAGGGATAGAGCTGAACACATGTTAACTGATCTATAGCAGGGATAGAGCTGAACACATGATAACTGATCTATAGCAGGGATAGAGCTGAACACATGTTAACTGATCTATAGCAGGGATAGAGCTGAACACATGTTAACTGATCTATAGCAGGGATAGAGCTGAACACATGATAACTGATCTATAACAGGGATAGAGCTGAACACATGATAACTGATCTATAGCAGGGATAGAGCTGAACACATGATAACTGATCTATAGCAGGGACTGAACACATGATAACTGATCTATAGCAGGGATAGAGCTGAACACATGATAACTGATCTATAGCAGGGATAGAGCTGAACACATGATAACTGATCTATAGCAGGGATAGAGCTGAACACATGATAACTGATCTATAGCAGGGATAGAGCTGAACACATGATAACTGATCTATAGCAGGGATAGAGCTGAACACATGATAACTGATCTATAGCAGGGATAGAGCTGAACACATGATAACTGATCAGCAGGGATAGAGCTGAACACATGATAACTGATCTATAGCAGGGATAGAGCTGAACACATGTTAACTGATCTATAGCAGGGATAGAGCTGAACACATGTTAACTGATCTATAGCAGGGATAGAGCTGAACACATGTTAACTGGGATCTATAGCTAGAGCTGAACACATGTTAACTGGTCTGATCTATAGCAGGGATAGAGCTGAACACATGTTAACTGATCTATAGCAGGGATAGAGCTGAACACATGTTAACTGATCTATAGCAGGGATAGAGCTGAACACATGTTAACTGATCTGATCTATAGCAGGGATAGAGCTGAACACATGTTAACTGATCTATAGCAGGGATAGAGCTGAACACATGATAAATGATCTGATCTATAGCAGGGATAGAGCTGAACACATGATAACTGATCTATAGCAGGGGTAGAGCTGAACACATGTTAACTGATCTATAGCAGGGATAGAGCTGAACACATGTTAACTGATCTATAACAGGGGAAGAGCTGAACACATGATAACTGATCTATAGCAGGGATAGAGCTGAACACATGTTAACTGATCTATAGCAGGGAAGAGCTGAAACAGATGTTAACTGATCTATAAAGCAGGAGCTGAACACATGATAACTGGATCTATAGCAGGGATAGAGCTGAACACATGATAACTGATCTATAGCAGGAAGAGCTGAACACATGGATCTATAGCAGGGATAGAGCTGAACACATGTTAACTGATCTATAACAGGGATAGAGCTGAACACATGTTAACTGATCTATAACAGGATAGAGCTGAACACATGTTAACTGATCTATAACAGGGGTAGAGCTGAACACATGTTAACTGATCTATAAATAGGGATAGAGCTGAACACATGTTAACTGATCTATAACAGGGTAGAGCTGAACACATGTTAACTGATCTATAACAGGGATAGAGCTGAACACATGATAACTGATCTATAGCAGGGTAGAGCTGAACACATGTTAACTGATCTATAGCAGGGATAGAGCTGAATCCAGAAACTATCTTGTTTATTGTCCAGAAATATAAAACATCACATAAGTTATTATTGAAGTTATAACATAAGTTATTATTATTATTACTTTTCTGACCGATACAGATTCCCTCAATCGACCTGGAACTCTTCCCTACCTGAGAGGGGGGGAGGAGGAGGGGTCCAGGAGCTGTTGGTGCTGGAGCCTGCCAGGGAGGGACCGCGAGACTCATGGACTCCTTCATATAGAGCTTAGTTAACACATCCTGCCAGCCTGGCTGACGGGCCAGCTGACGAACATAGTCCTCATTGTCATAGATCAGGTAGAAGAGCTGGGAGAAGGAGAGAGAGAGGAGCGATGGAGAGAGAGAGAGAGGGAGCAATGTAGAGAGAGAGAGAGAGAGAGAGAGAGAGAGAGAGAGAGAGAGAAGAGAGGAGCGATGGAGAGAGAGAGAGAGAGAGAAGGGAAAAAGTCTAGAGCTGCCCAAAGTCTATACCTGAAACACAGGGAACAATCAAGTCTATACAGCTGCCCAATAGTCTATACCTGTAGCTGCCCAATAGTCTATACCTGTAGCTGCCCTATAGTCTATACCTGTAGCTGCCCAATAGTCTATACCTGTAGCTGCCCTATAGTCTATACCTGTAGCTGCCCTATAGTCTATACCTGTAGCTGCCCCTATAGTCTATACCTGTAGCTGCCCTAGTCTATACCTGTAGCTGCTATACCTGTAGTCTATACCTGTAGCTGCCCAATAGTCTATACCTGTAGCTACCCAGTCTATACCTAGCTATAGTCTATACCTGTAGCTGCCCTATAGTCTATACCTGTAGCTGCCCTATAGTCTATACCTGTAGCTGCCCAATAGTCTATACCTGTAGCTGCCCAATAGTCTATACCTGTAGCTGCCCAATAGTCTATACCTGTAGCTGCCCTATAGTCTATACCTGTAGCTGCCCTATAGTCTATACCTGTAGCTGCCCAATAGTCTATACCTGTAGCTGCCCAATAGTCTATACCTGTAGCTGCCCTATAGTCTATACCTGTAGCTGCCCAATAGTCTATACCTGTAGCTGCCCAATAGTCTATACCTGTAGCTGCCCTATAGTCTATACCTGTAGCTGCCCAATAGTCTATATAGTCTATACCTGTAGCTGCCCTATAGTCTATACTCTAGCTGCCTATAGTCTATACCCTGTAGCTGCCCAATAGTCTATACCTTTATCTATACCTCTATCTATACCTTTATCTTCAATTGTACTATACCTGAGAGAATGTGAAGATATACAGTGGAGGGGAAAGAGGACAGTGGAGGGAAAGAGGACTAGAGTGGGGAAAGAGGACTAGAGGAAAGGAAAGAGGACTAGAGTAGGGGAAAGAGGACTAGAGGAAGGAAAGAGGACTAGAGGTGGGAAAAAGAAGGACTAGAGAGGAAGAGAAAGAGGACTAGAGGAAGGGAAAGAGGGACTAGAGGAAGGGAAAGAGGACTAGAGGTGGGGAAAGAAGGACTAGAGGTGGAGAAAGAAGATGAGAGGAAGGGAAAGAGGACTAGAGGAAGGGAAAGAGGACTAGAGTAGGGGAAAGAGGACTAGAGGTGGGGAAAGAAGATGAGAGGAAGGGAAAGAGGACTAGAGGTGGGGAAAGAGGACTAGAGGTGGGGAAAGAGGACTAGAGATGGGGAAAAGAGGACTAGAGGTGGGGAAAAGAGGACTAGAGATGGGGAAAGAGGGCTAGAGGAGAAAGGAAAGAGGACTAGAGGTGGGGAAAGAGGGCTAGAGGTGGGGAAAGAGGACTAGAGATGGGAAAGAAGAGGACTAGAGATGGGGAAAGAGGACTAGAGATGGGGAAAGAGGACTAGAGGTAGGGAAAGAGGACTAGTGGGGAAAGAGGACTAGAGATGGGGGAAAGAGGACTAGAGGTGGGGAAAGAGGACTAGAAATGGGGGGGAGGACTAGAGGTGGGAAAGAGGACTAGAGGTGGGGAAAAGAGGACTAGAGGGGGAAAGAGGACTAGAGGTGGGGAAAGAGGACTAGAGGTGGGAAACAGGACAGTGGAAGGGAAAGAAGATTAGAGTAGGTAAGGACTGACCTTGCGACAGACGTCCAGACGGACAGTGAGCTCAGCACGATGGGACAGGTGGACCACAGCCAGCAGGTCTCTGAAGTTAGGAGTGGCATCTACACAAAACAATGACAATCAGATGTACACAGTAAAGTATATCCCCAATAGATATGCATACTATAGGAACAACAAGGCGAGGGTTATACACAGTAAAATATGTCCCCTATAGATATACATACTATAGGAACAACAAGGAGAGGGGTTATACACAGTAAAATATACAGTGCCTTACTAAAGCATTTGGCCCCTTGAACTTTGCGACCTTTTGCCACATTTCAGGCTTCAAACATAAAGATATAAAACTGTATTTTTTTGTGAAGAATCATCAACAAGGGACACAATCATGAAGTGGAACGACATTTATTGGATATTTCAAACTTTTTAACAAATCAAAACTGAAAAATTGGGCGTGCAAAATTATTCAGCCCCCTTAAGTTAATACTTTGTAGCGCCACCTTTGCTGCGATTACAGCTGTAAGTCGCTTGGTATGTCTCTATCAGTTTGCACATCGAGAGACTGAACATTTTTCCCATTCCTCCTTGCAAAACAGCTCGAGCTCAGTGAGGTTGGATGGAGAGCATTTGTGAACAGCAGTTTTCAGTTCTTTCCACAGATTCTCGATTGATTCAGGTCTGGACTTTGACATTCTAACACCTGGATATGTTTATTTTTGAACCATTCCATTGTAGATTTTGCTTTATGTTTTGGATCATTGTCTTGTTGGAAGACAAATCTCCGTCCCAGTCTCAGGTCTTTTGCAGACTCCATCAGGTTCTTCCAGAATGGTCCTGTATTTGGCTCCATCCATCTTCCCATCAATTTGAACCATCTTCCCTGTCCCTGCTGAAGAAAAGCAGGCCCAAACCATGATGCTGCCACCACCATGTTTGACAGTGGGGATGGTGTGTTCAGGGTGATGGGCTGTGTTGCTTTTACGCCAAACATAACGTTTTGCATTGTTGCCAAAAAGTTCAATTTTGGTTTCATCTGACCAGAGCACCTTCTTCCACATGTTTGGTGTGTCTCCCCGGTGGCTTGTGGCAAACTTTAAACGACACCTTTATGGATATCTTTAAGAAATGGCTTTCTTCTTGCCACTCTTCCATAAAGGCCAGATTTGTGCAATATACGACTGATTGTTGTCCTATGGACAGAGTCTCCCACCTCAGCTGTAGATCTCTGCAGTTCATCCAGAGTGATCATGGGCCTCTTGGCTGCATCTCTGATCAGTCTTCTCCTTGTATGAGCTGAAAGTTTAGAGGGACGGCCAGGTCTTGGTAGATTTGCAGTGGTCTGATACTCCTTCCATTTCAATATTATCGCTTGCACAGTGCTCCTTGGGATGTTTAAAGCTTGGGAAATCTTTTTGTATCCAAATCCGGCTTTAAACTTCTTCACAACAGTATCTTGGACCTGCCTGGTGTGTTCCTTGTTCTTTATGATGCTCTCTGCGCTTTTAACGGACCTCTGAGACTATCACAGTGCAGGTGCGTTTATACGGAGACTTGATTACACACAGGTGGATTGTATTTATCATCATTAGTCATTTAGGTCAACATTGGATCATTCAGAGATCCTCACTGAACTTCTGGAGAGAGTTTGCTGCACTGAAAGTAAAGGGGCTGAATCATTTTGCACGCCCAATTTTTCAGTTTTTGATTTGTTAAAAAAGTTTGAAATATCAATAAATGTCATTCCACTTCATGATTGTGTCCCACTTGTTGTTGATTCTTCACAAAAAATACAGTTTTATATGAAGCCTGAAATGTGGCAAAAGGTCGCAAAGTTCAAGGGGGCCGAATACTTTCGCAAGGCACTGTATCCCCTATAGATATACATACTATAGGAACAACAAGGTTATAGTTGAGACTGTTTCATGTTGACATTTCAGCTCTAAAGCCTTTCTGAAGACGAGCCATCAATACAAGAACAAAATGCATTGTAAAAGGATGACTGTGCAGAAAAACAGGACAAAAACAGACCTGACATTTTTATGACATTTTTTATTTAACCTTTATTTAACCAGGTAGACAAGTTGAGAACAAGTTCTCATTTACAACTGCGACCTGGCCAAGATATAGCAAAGCAGTGTTACAAAAACAACAACACAGAGTTGTTGACACCCAAATGGCACCCTAGTCCCTACATAGTGCACTACTTTTGACCAGAGCCCTATGAGAACCCTAGTCCCTATAGAGTGCACTACCTTTGACAGGGCACAATGGGTCCTGGTAGTTTACTAGACTGTATAAAGGGAATGGGGCTCCATTTGGGACACGACCAGAGGCTATATTTGAGGCCTACCTGTAGCGAGGACCTGCTCGTAAAGACAGCGCACGGTGGTCATGGTTACGGGACGTCTCCTAGAAAACAAACAAGACCGAGGTATCCAAAATCCTTCAACTTGACACGTTGCTTGGCGCGCTCAGACACTCGTTCACTCTTCAGGATCTTGTACAGAACCTGCGTCAATGACCAAGGAGGAGAGCAGGAGATGAACAACAACACTGACCTACGGCTCAGATAAACTAGGAAAGACGGGGAGATTGTGTATTGAGTGTATGACTAGGTAAAACTCTGAACATAGAATGGCTATAGTTCTAGTATCTTTGGTCAATTCCCCAACATGCACAGGTTTTCCAGAAGTCCTGGTTGGAGGATTCCAGATTTCCTGCTTACCCCAGCAGTGGCCAAAATACTGACTGACAGAGGGTCTAATATGTGGTGGTAGTGGTAGTAGTGTGATGTGGTGGTGGTAGTGGTGGTAGTGGTAGTAGTGTGATGTGGTGGTAGTGGTAGTAGTGTGATGTGGTGGTAGTGGTAGTGTGATGTGGTGGTAGTGGTAGTGTGATGTGGTGGTAGTGGTAGTGTGATGTGGTGGTAGTGGTAGTGTGATGTGGTGGTAGTGGTAGTGTGATGTGGTGGTAGTGGTAGTGTGATGTGGTGGTAGTGGTAGTGTGATGTGGTGGTAGTGGTAGTGTGATGGTGGTGGTGCTAGTGTGGTGGTGGTGGTGCTAGTGTGGTGGTGGTGGTGCTAGTGTGGTGGTGTTTGTGTTAGTGTGGTGGTGGTGGTGTTAGTGTGGTGGTGGTGTTTGTGTTAGTGTGGTGGTGGCGTGGTGGTGGTGGTGTTAGTGTGGTGGTGTGATGTGGTAGTGTAATGGTGGTGTGATGCAGCAGACTGACTCACCCTGAAGACTCTCTCCCTAACCTCATCTCCAAAGCTGGGTTTGAGCAGCAGACAGTAGAGCTGTTCTACTCCCCACTCCAACAGTACAGCCTGGACCTGCTCTCTGGGAGGGCTGCTCCTCAACAGACTGTAAACCACATCTAACGCACTCACCACCTGATGGAGAGAGAGAGAGAGAGAGAGGGGGAGAGAGGGAGGGGTGGAGAGAGAGAGAAGAGGGAGGGGGAGAGGGAGGGGTGGAGAGAGAGAGGAGGGAGAGGGAGGAGGGAAGGGTTGAGAGAGAGAAGGGAGGGGGAGAGGGAGGGGTTGAGAGAGAAAGAGAGAGAAAGAGAGGGGTGGAGAGAGAGAGGAGGGGTGGAGAGGGTGAGAGGAGGGAGGGGGAGAGTAAGTGATTGGGATGAATATAGGGAGTGGAGAGAGAAATAGGGGAATGGGGAGAGGGTAAGAGAGGGAGAAAAGAGGAGGTGAGAGTAAGTGATGGGAGTAGGAGGAAGTTAGAGGTGGGAGGTTGAGAAGAGGGGACGTGATGGGAGGTTGAGAAGAGGGGACATGGAGGTGGGAGGTTGAGAAGAGGGGGACGTGGAGGTGGGAGGTTGAGAAGAGGGGACGTGGAGGTGGGAGGTTGAGAAGAGGGACGTGGAGGTGGGTTGAGAAGAGGGGACGTGGAGGTGGGAGGTTGAGAAGAGGGACGTGGAGGTGGGAGGTTGACAAGAGGGGACGTAGAGGTGGGAGGTTGAGAAGAGGGGACGTAGAGGTGGGAGGTTGACAAGAGGGGACATAGAGGTGGGAGGTTGACAAGAGGGGACGTGGAGGTGGGAGGTTGAGAAGAGGGGACGTAGAGGTGGCAGGTTGAGAAGAGGGACGTAGAGGTGGGAGGTTGAGAAGAGGGGAGATGGCAGAGGATAGAAAGCAAAGAGGAGGGAGGGAAAGAGAGGAGGAGACATGTGAATGGAATTATAGGGTTCAAGAAAGGACATGGTTAGATCCAAAACCCCTCTGAAGAAAGACAAGGAGTAAGCATGTCTCCGTTAGCGTGCGTACCTGCTGCTCTTCTCCTATAGCCAGTGTGTAGGCCAAGATGCTGTGGAGCTCTTCCGCAGTAGGACACTTGAGGAGGAAGTCTCTCAGCAGAGAGAACAGAGAGATCTGAACAGTCTGCTTTTCATCAGACAGAGGACTGCCATCTTTCTCCACACTGAGAGCACACAGAGATGAACTAATCAGATTATGGACATATGGAGGCATACAAACAAAGGTGACAACAACATGTACATACATCTATCATACATTTTTACCATCTACATGGAGGCTATCATTTTTAAGAAGCATAGATAACTCATAATTCATCATTTGTGCCATCAATATTATGATTACCATAGTAAAGGGTTGTTGAGGTACCTGTAGTGTAAATGTTGAGGTACCTGTAGTGTAAATGTTGAGGTACCTGGAGTGTAATGGGTTGTTGAGGTACCTGTAGTGTAAATGTTGAGGTACCTGTAGTGTAATGGGTTGTTGAGGTACCTGTAGTGTAATGGGTTGTTGAGGTACCTGTAGTGTGAAGGGATGTTGAGGTACCTGGAGTGTAATGGGTTGTTGAGGTACCTGTAGTGTAAAGGGATGTTGAGGTACCTGTAGTGTGAAGGGATGTTGAGGTACCTGGAGTGTAAATGTTGAGGTACCTGGAGTGTAAAGGGATGTTGATGTACCTGGAGTGTAAATGTTGAGGTACCTGTAGTGTAATGGGATGTTGAGGTACCTGTAGTGTAAAGGGATGATGAGGTACCTGTAGTGTAAATGTTGAGGTACCTGGAGTGTAAATGTTGAGGTACCTGGAGTGTAAAGGGATGTTGAGGTACCTGTAGTGTAAATGGATGATGAGGTACCTGGAGTGTAAATGTTGCGGTACCTGGAGTGTAAATGGATGATGAGGTACCTGTAGTGTAAATGTTGAGGTACCTGTAGTGTAAATGGATGATGAGGTACCTGGAGTGTGAAGGGATGTCGAGGTACCTGGAGTGTAAAGGGTTGTTGAGGTACCTGGAGTGTAAAGGGATGTTGAGGTACCTGTAGTGTAATGGGTTGTTGAGGTACCTGTAGTGTAAATGTTGAGGTGGGTATGATGGTTGTTGTAGGTACCTGGAGTGTAAATGTTGAGGTACCTGGAGTGTAAATGTGTAATGAGGTTGAGGTACCTGGGTTGTTGAGGTACCTGGAGTGTAAAGGGTTGTTGAGGTACCTGGAGTGTAAAGGGATGTTGAGGTACCTGTAGTGTAATGGGTTGTTGAGGTACCTGTAGTGTAAATGTTGAGGTACCTGGAGTGTAATGGGTTGTTGAGGTACCTGTAGTGTAAATGTTGAGGTACCTGGAGTGTAAAGGGATGTTGAGGTACCTGTAGTGTAATGGGTTGTTGAGGTACCTGGAGTGTAATGGGTTGTTGAGGTACCTGTAGTGTGTCCGTATGGTATCCAGGATGTACTGCACTCCATACTTCTTCCTCATGCGCTGCTTCCCATCCTTGATCACAGACGACAGGTACTGGACATGGCCTTCACAGACAACACATCAATATGAGGTACTGGACATGGCCTTCACAGACAACACATCAATATGAGGTACTGGACATGGCCTTCACAGACAACACATCAATATGAGGTACTGGACATGACCTTCACAGACAACACATCAATATGAGGTACTGGACATGACCTTCACAGACAACACATCAATATGAGGTACTGGACATGGCCTTCACAGACAACACACCAATATGAGGTACTGGACATGGCCTTCACAGACAACACATCAATATGAGGTACTGGACATGACCTTCACAGACAACACATCAATATGAGGAACTGGACATGGCCTTCACAGACAACCCATCAATATGAGGAACTGGACATGGCCTTCACAGACAACCCATCAATATGAGGTACTGGACATGGTCTTCACAGACAACACATCAATATGAGGTACTGGACATGGCCTTCACAGACAACACATCAATATGAGGTACTGGACATGGCCTTCACAGACAACACATTAATATGAGGTACTGGACATGGCCTTAACAGACAACACATCAATATGAGGTACTGGACATGGCCTTCACAGACAACACACCAATATGAGGTACTGGACATGGCCTTCACAGACAACACATCAATATGAGGTACTGGACATGGTCTTCACAGACAACACATCAATATGAGGAACTGGACATGGCCTTCACAGACAACACATCACTATGAGGTACTGGACATGGCCTTCACAGACAACACATCAATATGAGGTACTGGACATGGCCTTCACAGACAACACATCAATATGAGGTACTGGACATGGCCTTCACAGACAACACATCACACACATTGGGTGTGTCTCGAATGGCACCCTATTCCCTATTTAAGGCACTACCAAAAGTAGTGGTGCACTATATAGGGAATAGGGTGTTATTTAGGACACAAGTCCTCCACTAATATGTTATTGACAATGCAGTCTGAAAATGTACCACCTGAAAATAGCATTCATTTATATGATGTCACGAGTACAGACTTACATCCTGGAGGGCATAGATTCAGACAGTATTAGTGGGTAATAGTTATGATAATATATTCCCTCTGTACCAAAGGGTTATGTCTCAGTCTGTCTCCAGAAGTCCCTGGGCTACATGCATATGAGAGGGGCAGAGTTAGCTTTGACAGAGCTTCTACATGCATATGAGAGGGGCAGAGTTAGCTTTGACAGAGCTTCTACATGCATATGAGAGGGGCAGAGTTAGCTTTGACAGAGCTTCTACATGCATATGAGAGGGGCAGAGTTAGCTTTGACAGAGCTTCTACATGCATATGAGAGGGGCAGCGTTAGCTTTGACAGAGCTTCTACATGCATATGAGAGGGGCAGTTAGCTTTGACAGAGCTTCTACATGCATATGAGAGGGGCAGCGTTAGCTTTGACAGAGCTTCTACATGCATATGAGAGGGGCAGAGTTAGCTTTGACAGAGCTTCTACATGCATATGAGAGGGGCAGAGTTAGCTTTGACAGAGCTTCTACATGCATATGAGAGGGGCAGCGTTAGCTTTGACAGAGCTTCTACATGCATATGAGAGGGGCAGTTAGCTTTGACAGAGCTTCTACATGCATATGAGAGGGGCAGAGTTAGCTTTGACAGAGCTTCTACATGCATATGAGAGGGGCAGAGTTAGCTTTGACAGAGCTTCTACATGCATATGAGAGGGGCAGAGTTAGCTTTGACAGAGCTTCTACATGCATATGAGAGGGGCAGAGTTAGCTTTGACAGAGCTTCTACATGCATATGAGAGGGGCAGAGTTAGCTTTGACAGAGCTTCTACATGCATATGAAAGGGGCAGAGTTATCTTTGACAGAGCCGACCAAAGTCTGTTGATACTGGGATAGTCTTGCACACTGTAGGGACGACACGCTAGACATAACCCTCCCAGATCTGTTTGTGCTTTAGCCAACAACTGCTCTGATGTTCAAAGGCCTACAGAACTGGCAACCAGGCTATAATGCCTGACTGCTCTTACCCAGACACACAGAGAAGTGGCTGCTGCTCCAGATGCGGAAGTCTACTGGCTACCAGGCTATAATGCCTGACTGCTCTTACCCAGACACACAGCGATGTGGCTGCTGCTCCAGATGTGGAAGTCTACTGGCTACCAGGCTATATTGCCTGACTGCTCTTACCCAGACACACAGCTTCAAAACACAGTGGCTGCTGCTCCAGATGTGGAAGTCTACTGGCTACCAGGCTATAATGCCTGACTGCTCTTACCCAAACACACAGCGAAGTGGCTGCTGCTCCAGATGTGGAAGTCTACTGGCTACCAGGCTATAATGCCTGACTGCTCTTACCCAGACACACAGCGATGTGGCTGCTGCTCCAGATGTGGAAGTCTACTGGCTACCAGGCTATAATGCCTGACTGCTCTTACCCAAACACACAGCGATGTGGCTGCTGCTCCAGATGTGGAAGTCTACTGGCTACCAGGCTATAATGCCTGACTGCTCTTACCCAAACACACAGCGATGTGGCTGCTGCTCCAGATGTGGAAGTCTACTGGCTACCAGGCTATAATGCCTGACTGCTCTTACCCAAACAGACAGCGAAGTGGCTGCTGCTCCAGATGTGGAAGTCTACTGGCTACCAGGCTATAATGCCTGACGGCTCTTACCCAGACACACAGAGAAGTGGCTGCTGCTCCAGATGTGGAAGTCTACTGGCTACCAGGCTATAATGCCTGACTGCTCTTACCCAGACACACAGCGATGTGGCTGCTGCTCCAGATGTGGAAGTCTACTGGCTACCAGGCTATAATGCCTGACTGCTCTTACCCAGACACACAGCGATGTGGCTGCTGCTCCAGATGTGGAAGTCTACTGGCTACCAGGCTATAATGCCTGACTGCTCTCTCTTACCGAGACACACAGCGAAGTGGCTGCTGCTCCAGATGTGGAAGTCTACTGGCTACCAGGCTATATTGCCTGACTGCGCTTACCCAGACACACAGCGAAGTGGCTGTTGCTCCAGATGCGGAAGTCTACTGGCTACCAGGCTATAATGCCTGACTGCTCTTACCCAGACACACAGCGATGTGGCTGCTGCTCCAGATGTGGAAGTCTACTGGCTACCAGGCTATAATGCCTGACTGCTCTCTCTTACCAAGACACACAGCGAAGTGGCTGCTGCTCCAGATGTGGAAGTCTACTGGCTACCAGGCTATAATGCCTGACTGCTCTCTCTTACCGAGACACACAGCGAAGTGGCTGCTGCTCCAGATGTGGAAGTCTACTGGCTACCAGGCTATAATGCCTGACTGCTCTTACCCAGACACACAGCGAAGTGGCTGCTGCTCCAGATGTGGAAGTCTACTGGCTACCAGGCTATAATGCCTGACTGCTCTCTCTTACCGAGACACACAGCGAAGTGGCTGTTGCTCCAGATGTGGAAGTCTACTGGCTACCAGGCTATAATGCCTGACTGCTCTCTCTCTTACCCAAACACACAGCGAAGTGGCTGCTGCTCCAGATGTGGAAGTCTACTGGCTACCAGGCTATAATGCCTGACTGCTCTCTCTTACCGAGACACACAGCGAAGTGGCTGCTGCTCCAGATGTGGAAGTCTACTGGCTACCAGGCTATAATGCCTGACTGCTCTCTCTTACCGAGACACACAGCGAAGTGGCTGCTGCTCCAGATGTGGAAGTCTACTGGCTACCAGGCTATAATGCCTGACTGCTCTTACCCAAACACACAGCGAAGTGGCTGCTGCTCCAGATGTGGAAGTCTACTGGCTACCAGGCTATAATGCCTGACTGCTCTCTTACCAAGACACACAGCCCAGTGGCTGCTGCTCCAGATGTGGAAGTCTACTGGCTACCAGGCTATAATGCCTGACTGCTCTCTCTTACCGAGACACACAGCGAAGTGGCTGCTGCTCCAGATGTGGAAGTCTACTGGCTACCAGGCTATAATGCCTGACTGCTCTTACCCAGACACACAGCGATGTGGCTGCTGCTCCAGATGTGAAGTCTACTGGCTACCAGGCTATAATGCCTGACTGCTCTCTTACCAAGACACACAGCGAAGTGGCTGCTGCTCCAGATGTGGAAGTCTACTGGCTACCAGGCTATAATGCCTGACTGCTCTCAGATGTGGAAGTCTACTGGCTTACCCAAACACACAGCGAAGTGGCTGCTGCTCCAGATGTGGAAGTCTACTGGCTACCAGGCTATAATGCCTGACTGCTCTCTCTTACCGAGACACACAGCGAAGTGGCTGCTGCTCCAGATGTGGAAGTCTACTGGCTACCAGGCTATAATGCCTGACTGCTCTCTCTTTACCCAGACACACAGCGAACCCAGTGGCTGCTGCTCCAGATGTGGAAGTCTACTGGCTACCAGGCTATAATGCCTGACTGCTCTTACCCAGACACACAGCGATGTGGCTGCTGCTCCAGATGTGGAAGTCTACTGGCTACCAGGCTATAATGCCTGACTGCTCTCTCTTACCAAGACACACAGCGAAGTGGCTGCTGCTCCAGATGTGGAAGTCTACTGGCTACCAGGCTATAATGCCTGACTGCTCTTACCAGACACACAGAGAAGTGGCTGCTGCTCCAGATGTGGAAGTCTACTGGCTACCAGGCTATAATGCCTGACTGCTCTTACCCAGACACACAGCGAAGTGGCTGCTGCTCCAGATGTGGAAGTCTACTGGCTACCAGGCTATAATGCCTGACTGCTCTTTACCCAGACACACAGCGGCCCAGTGGCTGCTGCTCCAGATGTGGAAGTCTACTGGCTACCAGGCTATAATGCCTGACTGCTCTCTCTTACCCAGACACACAGCGTGTGGCTGCTGCTCCAGATGTGGAAGTCTACTGGCTACCAGGCTATAATGCCTGACTGCTCTGACACACAGCGATGTGGCTGCTCTCCAGATGTGAAGTCTACTGGCTACCAGGCTATAATGCCTGACTGCTCTTAGACACACAGCGAAGTGGCTGCTGCTCCAGATGTGGAAGTCTACTGGCTACCAGGCTATAATGCCTGACTGCTCTCTCTTACCCAGACACACAGCGAAGTGGCTGCTGCTCCAGATGTGGAAGTCTACTGGCTACCAGGCTATAATGCCTGACTGCTCTCTCTTACCGAGACACACAGCGAAGTGGCTGCTGCTCCAGATGTGGAAGTGGCTACCAGGCTGCCTGACTGCTCTCTCTTACCCAGACACACAGCGATGTGGCTGCTGCTCCAGATGTGGAAGTCTACTGGCTACCAGGCTATAATGCCTGACTGCTCTCTCTTACCAAGACACACAGCGAAGTGGCTGCTGCTCCAGATGTGGAAGTCTACTGGCTACCAGGCTATAATGCCTGACTGCTCTCTCTTACCGAGACACACAGCGAAGTGGCTGCTGCTCCAGATGTGGAAGTCTACTGGCTACCAGGCTATAATGCCTGACTGCTCTCTCTTACCCAAACACACAGCGAAGTGGCTGCTGCTCCAGATGTGGAAGTCTACTGGCTACCAGGCTATAATGCCTGACTGCTCTCTCTTACCGAGACACACAGCGAAGTGGCTGCTGCTCCAGATGTGGAAGTCTACTGGCTACCAGGCTAAATGCCTGACTGCTGGACACACCAGGCTATAATGCCTGACTGCTCTAATGCCTGACTGCTTACCCAGACACACAGCGAAGTGGCTGCTGCTCCAGATGTGGAAGTCTACTGGCTACCAGGCTATAATGCCTGACTGCTCTTACCCAGACACACAGCGATGTGGCTGCTGCTCCAGATGTGGAAGTCTACTGGCTACCAGGCTATAATGCCTGACTGCTCTCTTCCAAGACACACAGCGAAGTGGCTGCTGCTCCAGATGTGGAAGTCTACTGGCTACCAGACTATAATGGCTGAGATGAAGTCTACTGGCTACCAGGCTATAATGCCTGACTGACACACAGCGATGTGGCTGCTGCTCCAGATGTGGAAGTCTACTGGCTACAGGCTATAATGCCTGACTGCTCTTACCAAGACACACGAAGTGGCCAGATGTGGCTGCTGCTCTGCAGATGTGGATGTGAAGTCTACTGGCTGCAGGCTATAATGCCTGACTGCTCTCTCTTCCAGATGGGTCCTGGCTAGACACACAGACGCGAAGTGGCTGTTGCTCAGATGTGGAAGTCTACTGGCTGCCAGGCTATAATGCCTGACTGCTCTCTACCCAAACACACAGCGAGAGTGGCTGCTGCTCCAGATGTGGAAGTCTACTGGCTACCAGGCTATAATGCCTGACTGCTCTCTCTTACCGAGACACACAGCGATGTGGCTGCTGCTCCAGATGTGGAAGTCTACTGGCTACCAGGCTATAATGCCTGACTGCTCTCTTACCAAGACACACAGCGAATGCCTGGCTGAGACACGCCATGCTCCAGATGTGGAAGTCTACTGGCTACCAGGCTATAATGCCCTGACTGCTCTCTACCCAGACACACAGCGATGTGGCTGCTGCTCCAGATGTGGAAGTCTACTGGCTACCAGGCTATAATGCCTGACTGCTCTCTACCAGACACACAGCGAAGTGGCTGCTGCTCCAGATGTGGAAGTCTACTGGCTACCAGGCTATAATGCCTGACTGCTCTCTAGACACAGCGGTGGCTGCTGGCCCAGATGTGGAAGCTCACTGGCTACCAGGCTATATTGCCTGACTGCTCTCGCTTACCCAAACACACAGCGTGGCTGCTGCTCCAGATGCGAAGTCTACTGGCTACCAGGCTATAATGCCTGACTGCTCTCTTACCCAGACACA
>NW_027039033.1:0-45005 GCF_034236695.1 Oncorhynchus nerka
AACATGATTTAGGCCGAGAATACGATGTGTGCCCACAGACAGTAACATGAATAGAACCTCTTCCTCACGTTAACCTACAGACAGTAACACGAATAGAACCTCTTCCTCACATTAACCTATAGACAGTAACATGAATAGAACCTCTTCCTCACATTAACCTACAGACAGTAACATGAATAGAACCTCTTCCTCACGTTAACCTACAGACAGTAACATGAATAGAACCTCTTCCTCACATTAACCTACAGACAGTAACATGAATAGAACCTCTTCCTCACATTAACCTACAGACAGTAACATGAATAGAACCTCTTCCTCACATTAACCTACAGACAGTAACATGAATAGAACCTCTTCCTCACATTAACCTACAGACAGTAACATGAATAGAACCTCTTCCTCACATTAACCTACAGACAGTAACATGAATAGAACCTCTTCCTCACATTAACCTACAGACAGTAACATGAATAGAACCTCTTCCTCACGTTAACCTACAGACAGTAACATGAATAGAACCTCTTCCTCACGTTAACCTACAGACAGTAACACGAATAGAACCTCTTACTCACATTAACCTACAGACAGTAACATGAATAGAACCTCTTCCTCACATTAACCTACAGACAGTAACATGAATAGAACCTCTTCCTAATGTTAACCTACAGACAGTAACATGAATAGAACCTCTTCCTCATGTTAACACACAGTAACATGAATAGAACCTCTTCCTCACATTAACACACAGTAACATGAATATAACCTCGTGTTAACACACACAGTAACATGAATAGAACCTCTTCCTAATGTTAACACACAGTAACATGAATAGAACCTCTTCCTCACATTAACACACAGTAACATGAATATAACCTCTTCCTCACGTTAACCTACAGACAGTAACATGAATAGAACCTCTTCCTCACGTTAACCCACAGACAGTAACATGAATAGAACCTCTTCCTAATGTTAACCTACAGACAGTAACATGAATAGAACCTCTTCCTCACATTAACCTACAGACAGTAACATGAATAGAACCTCTTCCTCACGTTAACCCACAGACAGTAACATGAATAGAACCTCTTCCTAATGTTAACCTATAGACAGTAACATGAATAGAACCTCTTCCTCACGTTAACACACAGACAGTAACATGATTTAGGCCGAGAATACGATGTGTGCCCACAGACATGGCATTATTGATTCTCGAGGCCGACCAATCAGCCTGGTACAAGTGTTCTAGTACAACACAGAGTTACCTATCTAATACAACACAGAGTTACCTATCTAATACAACACAGAGTTACCTATCTAGTACAACACAGAGTTACCTATCTAGTACAACACAGAGTTACCTATCTAGTACTACCTATCTAATACAACACAGAGTTACCTATCTAGTACAACACAGAGTTACCTATCTAATACAACACAGAGTTACCTATCTAGTACTACCTATCTAATACAACACAGAGTTACCTATCTAGTACAACACAGAGTTACCTATCTAGTACTACCTATCTAATACAACACAGAGTTACCTATCTAGTACAACACAGAGTTACCTATCTAATACAACACAGAGTTACCTATCTAGTACTACCTATCTAGTACAACACAGAGTTACCTATCTAGTACAACACAGAGTTACCTATCTAGTACAACACAGAGTTACCTATCTAGTACAACACAGAGTTACCTATCTAATACAACACAGAGTTACCTATCTAATACAACACAGAGTTACCTATCTAATACAACACAGAGTTACCTATCTAGTACAACACAGAGTTACCTATCTAATACAACACAGAGTTACCTATCTAGTACAACACAGAGTTACCTATCTAGTACAACACAGAGTTACCTATCTAATACAACACAGAGTTACCTATCTAATACAACACAGAGTTACCTATCTAATACAACACAGAGTTACCTATCTAGTACTACCTATCTAATACAACACAGAGTTACCTATCTAGTACAACACAGAGTTACCTATCTAGTACAACACAGAGTTACCTATCTAATACAACACAGAGTTACCTATCTAGTACTACCTATCTAATACAACACAGAGTTACCTATCTAGTACAACACAGAGTTACCTATCTAATACAACACAGAGTTACCTATCTAGTACTACCTATCTAATACAACACAGAGTTACCTATCTAGTACAACACAGAGTTACCTATCTAATACAACACAGAGTTACCTATCTAGTACAACACAGAGTTACCTATCTAATACAACACAGAGTTACCTATCTAATACAACACAGAGTTACCTATCTAATACAACACAGAGTTACCTATCTAATACAACACAGAGTTACCTATCTAGTACTACCTATCTAATACAACACAGAGTTACCTATCTAGTACAACACAGAGTTACCTATCTAGTACAACACAGAGTTACCTATCTAGTACAACACAGAGTTACCTATCTAGTACTACCTATCTAATACAACACAGAGTTACCTATCTAGTACAACACAGAGTTACCTATCTAATACAACACAGAGTTACCTATCTAGTACTACCTATCTAATACAACACAGAGTTACCTATCTAGTACAACACAGAGTTACCTATCTAGTACAACACAGAGTTACCTATCTAATACAACACAGAGTTACCTATCTAATACAACACAGAGTTACCTATCTAGTACAACCTATCTAGTACAACACAGAGTTACCTATCTAGTACTACCTATCTAGTACAACACAGAGTTACCTATCTAGTACTACCTATCTAGTACAACACAGAGTTACCTATCTAGTACTACCTATCTAATACAACACAGAGTTACCTATCTAATACAACACAGAGTTACCTATCTAATACAACACAGAGTTACCTATCTAATACAACACAGAGTTACCTATCTAGTACAACACAGAGTTACCTATCTACTACCTAATACAACACAGAGTTACCTATCTAGTACTACCTATCTAGTACAACACAGAGTTACCTATCTAGTACTACCTATCTAGTACAACACAGAGTTACCTATCTAATACAACACAGAGTTACCTATCTAGTACAACACAGAGTTACCTATCTAATACAACACAGAGTTACCTATCTAATACAACACAGAGTTACCTATCTAATACAACACAGAGTTACCAGAGTTACCTATCTAGTACAACACAGAGTTACCTATCTAATACAACACAGAGTTACCTATCTAGTACAACACAGAGTTACCTATCTAGTACAACACAGAGTTACCTATCTAATACAACACAGAGTTACCTATCTAGTACTACCTATCTAATACAACACAGAGTTACCTATCTAATACAACACAGAGTTACCTATCTAATACAACACAGAGTTACCTATCTAATACAACACAGAGTTACCTATCTAATACAACACAGAGTTACCTATCTAATACAACACAGAGTTACCTATCTAATACAACACAGAGTTACCTATCTAATACAACACAGAGTTACCTATCTAGTACAACACAGAGTTACCTATCTAATACAGAGTTACCTATCTAATACAACACAGAGTTACCTATCTAATACAACACAGAGTTACCTATCTAATACAACACAGAGTTACCTATCTAGTACAGAGTTACCTATCTAATACAACACAGAGTTACCTATCTAGTACTACCTATCTAATACAACACAGAGTTACCTATCTAGTACAACACAGAGTTACCTATCTACCTACAACACAGAGTTACCTATCTAATACAACACAGAGTTACCTATCTAATACAACACAGAGTTACCTATCTAGTACAACACAGAGTTACCTATCTAATACAACACAGAGTTACCTATCTAATACAACACAGAGTTACCTATCTAATACAACACAGAGTTACCTATCTAATACAACACAGAGTTACCTATCTAATACAACACAGAGTTACCTATCTAATACAACACAGAGTTACCTATCTAATACAACACAGAGTTACCTATCTATACAACACAGAGAGTACTACCTATCTAATACAACACAGAGTTACCTATCTAATACAACACAGAGTTACCTATCTAATACAACACAGAGTTACCTATCAACACAGAGTTACCTATCTAATACAACACAGAGTTACCTATCTAATACAACACAGAGTTACCTATCTAATACAACACAGAGTTACCTATCTAATACAACACAGAGTTACCTATCTAATACAACACAGAGTTACCTATCTAATACAACACAGAGTTACCTATCTAGTACAGAGTTACCTATCTAGTACAACACAGAGTTACCTATCTATCTAACACAGAGTTACAACACAGAGTTACCTATCTAATACAACACAGAGTTACCTATCTAATACAACACAGAGTTACCTATCTAATACAACAACACAGAGTTACCTATCTAATACAACACAGAGTTACCTATCTACAGTACAGAGTTACCTATCTAATACAACACAGAGTTACCTATCTAATACAACACAGAGTTACCTATCTAGTTACCTATCTAATACAACACAGAGTTACCTATCTAATACAACACAGAGTTACCTATCTAATACAACACAGAGTTACCTATCTAATACAACACAGAGTTACCTATCTAATACAACACAGAGTTACCTATCTAATACAACACAGAGTTACCTATCTAATACAACACAGAGTTACCTATCTAATACAACACAGAGTTACCTATCTAATACAACACAGAGTTACCTATCTAATACAACACAGAGTTACCTATCTAATACAACACAGAGTTACCTATCTACAGAGTTACCTATCTAATACAACACAGAGTTACCTATCTAATACAACACAGAGTTACCTATCTAATACAACACAGAGTTACCTATCTAATACAACACAGAGTTACCTATCTAATACAACACAGAGTTACCTATCTAATACAACACAGAGTTACCTATCTAGTACAGAGTTACCTATCTAATACAACACAGAGTTACCTATCTATACAACACAGAGTTACCTATCTAGTACAACACAGAGTTACCTATCTAATACAACACAGAGTTACCTATCTAGTACAGAGTTACCTATCTAATACAACACAGAGTTACCTATCTATACAACACAGAGTTACCTATCTAATACAACACAGAGTTACCTATCTAATACAACACAGAGTTACCTATCTAATACAACACAGAGTTACCTATCTAATACAACACAGAGTTACCTATCTAGTACAACACAGAGTTACCTATCTAGTACAACACAGAGTTACCTATCTAATACAACACAGAGTTACCTATCTAATACAACACAGAGTTACCTATCTAATACAACACAGAGTTACCTATCTAATACAGAGTTACCTATCTAGTAACACAGAGTTACCTATCTAATACAACACAGAGTTACCTATCTAATACAACACAGAGTTACCTATCTAATACAACACAGAGTTACCTATCTAATACAACACAGAGTTACCTATCTAATACAACACAGAGTTACCTATCTAATACAACACAGAGTTACCTATCTAGTACAACAACAGAGTTACCTATCTAATACAACACAGAGTTACCTATCTAATACAACACAGAGTTACCTATCTAATACAACACAGAGTTACCTATCTAGTTACCTATCTAATACAACACAGAGTTACCTATCTAATACAACACAGAGTTACCTATCTAATACAACACAGAGTTACCTATCTAATACAACACAGAGTTACCTATCTAGTACAACACAGAGTTACCTATCTAATACAACACAGAGTTACCTATCTAATACAACACAGAGTTACCTATCTAATACAACACAGAGTTACCTATCTAATACAACACAGAGTTACCTATCTAATACAACACAGAGTTACCTATCTAATACAACACAGAGTTACCTATCTAATACAACACAGAGTTACCTATCTAATACAACACAGAGTTACCTATCTAGTACAACACAGAGTTACCTATCTAATACAACACAGAGTTACCTATCTAATACAACACAGAGTTACCTATCTAGTACTACCTATCTATTACAACAGAGTTACCTATCTAATACAACACAGAGTTACCTATCTAATACAACACAGAGTTACCTATCTAATACAACACAGAGTTACCTATCTAATACAACACAGAGTTACCTATCTAATACAACACAGAGTTACCTATCTAGTACTACCTATCTAATACAACACAGAGTTACCTATCTAATACAACACAGAGTTACCTATCTAGTACAACACAGAGTTACCTATCTAATACAACACAGAGTTACCTATCTAATACAACACAGAGTTACCTATCTAATACAACACAGAGTTACCTATCTAGTACTACCTATCTAGTACAACACAGAGAGTACAGAGTTACCTATCTAATACAACACAGAGTTACCTATCTAATACAACACAGAGTTACCTATCTAATACAACACAGAGTTACCTATCTAATACAACACAGAGTTACCTATCTAATACAACACAGAGTTACCTATCTAATACAACACAGAGTTACCTATCTAATACAACACAGAGTTACCTATCTAATACAACACAGAGTTACCTATCTAATACAACACAGAGTTACCTATCTAGTACAACACAGAGTTACCTATCTAGTACAACACAGAGTTACCTATCTAATACAACACAGAGTTACCTATCTAATACAACACAGAGTTACCTATCTAATACAACACAGAGTTACCTATCTAATACAACACAGAGTTACCTATCTAATACAACACAGAGTTACCTATCTAATACAACACAGAGTTACCTATCTAATACAACACAGAGTTACCTATCTAATACAACACAGAGTTACCTATCTAATACAACACAGAGTTACCTATCTAATACAACACAGAGTTACCTATCTAATACAACACAGAGTTACCTATCTAATACAACACAGAGTTACCTATCTAATACAACACAGAGTTACCTATCTAATACAACACAGAGTTACCTATCTAATACAACACAGAGTTACCTATCTAATACAACACAGAGTTACCTATCTAATACAACACAGAGTTACCTATCTAGTTACCTATCTAATACAACACAGAGTTACCTATCTAATACAACACAGAGTTACCTATCTAATACAACACAGAGTTACCTATCTAATACAACACAGAGTTACCTATCTAATACAACACAGAGTTACCTATCTAATACAACACAGAGTTACCTATCTAGTACAACACAGAGTTACCTATCTAATACAACACAGAGTTACCTATCTAGTACAACACAGAGTTACCTATCTAATACAACACAGAGTTACCTATCTAATACAACACAGAGTTACCTATCTAATACAAGTTACAGAGTTACCTATCTAATACAACACAGAGTTACCTATCTAATACAACACAGAGTTACCTATCTAGTACAGAGTTACCTATCTAATACAACACAGAGTTACCTATCTAGTACAACACAGAGTTACCTATCTAGTACAACACAGAGTTACCTATCTAATACAACACAGAGTTACCTATCTAGTACAACACAGAGTTACCTATCTAATACAACACAGAGTTACCTATCTAATACAACACAGAGTTACCTATCTAATACAACACAGAGTTACCTATCTAGTACAACACAGAGTTACCTATCTAATACAACACAGAGTTACCTATCTAATACAACACAGAGTTACCTATCTAATACAACACAGAGTTACCTATCTAATACAACACAGAGTTACCTATCTAATACAACACAGAGTTACCTATCTAGTACAACACAGAGTTACCTATCTAATACAACACAGAGTTACCTATCTAATACAACACAGAGTTACCTATCTAATACAACACAGAGTTACCTATCTAGTACAGAGTTACCTATCTAATACAACACAGAGTTACCTATCTAATACAACACAGAGTTACCTATCTAATACAACACAGAGTTACCTATCTAATACAACACAGAGTTACCTATCTAATACAACACAGAGTTACCTATCTAGTACTACCTATCTAATACAACACAGAGTTACCTATCTAATACAACACAGAGTTACCTATCTAATACAACACAGAGTTACCTATCTAATACAACACAGAGTTACCTATCTAATACAACACAGAGTTACCTATCTAATACAACACAGAGTTACCTATCTAATACAACACAGAGTTACCTATCTAGTACAACACAGAGTTACCTATCTAATACAACACAGAGTTACTATCTATCTATACAACACAGAGTTACCTATCTAATACAACACAGAGTTACCTATCTAATACAACACAGAGTTACCTATCTAATACAACACAGAGTTACCTATCTAATACAACACAGAGTTACCTATCTAATACAACACAGAGTTACCTATCTAATACAACACAGAGTTACCTATCTAATACAACACAGAGTTACCTATCTAATACAACACAGAGTTACCTATCTAGTACAACACAGAGTTACCTATCTAATACAACACAGAGTTACCTATCTAATACAACACAGAGTTACCTATCTAATACAACACAGAGTTACCTATCTAATACAACACAGAGTTACCTATCTAATACAACACAGAGTTACCTATCTAATACAACACAGAGTTACCTATCTAATACAACACAGAGTTACCTATCTAGTACAACACAGAGTTACCTATCTAATACAACACAGAGTTACCTATCTAATACAACACAGAGTTACCTATCTAGTACAACACAGAGTTACCTATCTAATACAACACAGAGTTACCTATCTAGTACTACCTATCTAATACAACACAGAGTTACCTATCTAATACAACACAGAGTTACCTATCTAATACAACACAGAGTTACCTATCTAATCTACAACACAGAGTTACCTATCTAATACAACACAGAGTTACCTATCTAGTACAACACAGAGTTACCTATCTATACAGAGTTACCTATCTAATACAACACAGAGTTACCTATCTAATACAACACAGAGTTACCTATCTAGTACAGAGTTACCTATCTAATACAACACAGAGTTACCTATCTAATACAACACAGAGTTACCTATCTAATACAACACAGAGTTATATCAACACAGAGTTACCTATCTAATACAACACAGAGTTACCTATCTAGTACAGAGTTACCTATCTAATACAACACAGAGTTACCTATCTAATACAACACAGAGTTACCTATCTAGTACAACACAGAGTTACCTATCTAGTACAACACAGAGTTACCTATCTAATACAACACAGAGTTACCTATCTAATACAACACAGAGTTACCTATCTAATACAACACAGAGTTACCTATCTAATACAACACAGAGTTACCTATCTAATACAACACAGAGTTACCTATCTAGTACAACACAGAGTTACCTATCTAATACAACACAGAGTTACCTATCTAATACAACACAGAGTTACCTATCTAGTACAACACAGAGTTACCTATCTAATACAACACAGAGTTACCTATCTAATACAACACAGAGTTACCTATCTAATACAACACAGAGTTACCTATCTAATACAACACAGAGTTACCTATCTAATACAACACAGAGTTACCTATCTAATACAACACAGAGTTACCTATCTAATACAACACAGAGTTACCTATCTAGTACAACACAGAGTTACCTATCTATACTAATACTAATACAGAGTTACCTATCTAATACAACACAGAGTTACCTATCTAGTACAACACAGAGTTACCTATCTAATACAACACAGAGTTACCTATCTAATACAACACAGAGTTACCTATCTAATACAACACAGAGTTACCTATCTAGTACAACACAGAGTTACCTATCTAGTACAACACAGAGTTACCTATCTAATACAACACAGAGTTACCTATCTAATACAACACAGAGTTACCTATCTAATACAACACAGAGTTACCTATCTAATACAACACAGAGTTACCTATCTAATACAACACAGAGTTACCTATCTAGTACAACACAGAGTTACCTATCTAATACAACACAGAGTTACCTATCTAATACAACACAGAGTTACCTATCTAATACAACACAGAGTTACCTATCTAATACAACACAGAGTTACCTATCTAATACAACACAGAGTTACCTATCTAGTATACAACACAGAACACAGAGTTACCTATCTAATACAACACAGAGTTACCTATCTAATACAACACAGAGTTACCTATCTACTACCTATCTAAACACAGAGTTACCTATCTAGTACTACCTATCTAATACAACACAGAGTTACCTATCTAATACAACACAGAGTTACCTATCTAATACAACACAGAGTTACCTATCTAGTACAACACAGAGTTACCTATCTAATACAACACAGAGTTACCTATCTAATACAACACAGAGTTACCTATCTAATACAACACAGAGTTACCTATCTAATACAACACAGAGTTACCTATCTAATACAACACAGAGTTACCTATCTATCTACAACACAGAGTTACCTATCTAGTACAACACAGAGTTACCTATCTAGTACAACACAGAGTTACCTATCTAATACAACACAGAGTTACCTATCTAATACAACACAGAGTTACCTATCTAGTACTACCTATCTAATACACAGAGTTACCTATCTAATACAACACAGAGTTACCTATCTAGTACTACCTATCTAATACAACACAGAGTTACCTATCTAATACAACACAGAGTTACCTATCTAATACAACACAGAGTTACCTATCTAGTACAACACAGAGTTACCTATCTAATACAACACAGAGTTACCTATCTAATACAACACAGAGTTACCTATCTAATACAACACAGAGTTACCTATCTAATACAACACAGAGTTACCTATCTAATACAACACAGAGTTACCTATCTAATACAACACAGAGTTACCTATCTAATACAACACAGAGTTACCTATCTAGTACTACCTATCTAATACAACACCTATCTAATACAACACAGAGAGTTACCTATCTAATACAACACAGAGTTACCTATCTAATACAACACAGAGTTACCTATCTAATACAAATACAGAGTTACCTAGTACAACACAGAGTTACCTATCTAATACAACACAGAGTTACCTATCTAATACAACACAGAGTTACCTATCTAATACAACACAGAGTTACCTATCTAATACAACACAGAGTTACCTATCTAATACAACACAGAGTTACCTATCTAATACAACACAGAGTTACCTATCTAATACAACACAGAGTTACCTATCTAATACAACACAGAGTTACCTATCTAATACAACACAGAGTTACCTATCTAGTACAACACAGAGTTACAACATCTAGAGTTACCTATCTAATACAACACAGAGTTACCTATCTAATACAACACAGAGTTACCTATCTAGTACTACCTATCTAATACAACACAGAGTTACCTATCTAATACAACACAGAGTTACCTATCTAATACAACACAGAGTTACCTATCTAGTACTACCTAATACAACACAGAGTTACCTATCTAGTACTACCTATCTAATACAACACAGAGTTACCTATCTAATACAACACAGAGTTACCTATCTAGTACAACACAGAGTTACCTATCTAGTACAACACAGAGTTACCTATCTAGTACAACACAGAGTTACCTATCTAATACAACACAGAGTTACCTATCTAGTACTACCTATCTACAACACAGAGTTACCTATCTAATACAACACAGAGTTACCTATCTAGTACAACACAGAGTTACCTATCTAATACAACACAGAGTTACCTATCTAATACAACACAGAGTTACCTATCTAGTACAACACAGAGTTACCTATCTAGTACAACACAGAGTTACCTATCTAATACAACACAGAGTTACCTATCTAGTACAACACAGAGTTACCTATCTAATACAACACAGAGTTACCTATCTAATACAACACAGAGTTACCTATCTAATACAACACAGAGTTACCTATCTAATACAACACAGAGTTACCTATCTAATACAACACAGAGTTACCTATCTAATACAACACAGAGTTACCTATCTAGTACTATACAACACAGAGTTACCTATCTAATACAACACAGAGTTACCTATCTAGTACTCTAATACAACACAGAGTTACCTATCTAATACAACACATAGTTACCTATCTAATACAACACAGAGTTACCTATCTAATACAACACAGAGTTACCTATCTAATACAACACAGAGTTACCTATCTAATACAACACAGAGTTACCTATCTAGTACTACCTATCTAATACAACACAGAGTTACCTATCTAATACAACACAGAGTTACCTATCTAATACAACACAGAGTTACCTATCTAGTACTACCTATCTAATACAACACAGAGTTACCTATCTAATACAACACAGAGTTACCTATCTAATACAACACAGAGTTACCTATCTAGTACAGAGTTACCTATCTAATACAACACAGAGTTACCTATCTAATACAACACAGAGTTACCTATCTAATACAACACAGAGTTACCTATCTAGTACAACACAGAGTTACCTATCTAGTACAACACAGAGTTACTATCTAGTACAGAGTTACCTATCTAATACAACACAGAGTTACTATCTACTCTATCTAATACAACACAGAGTTACCTATCTAATACAACACAGAGTTACCTATCTAGTACTACCTATCTAATACAACACAGAGTTACCTATCTAATACAACACACAGAGTTACCTATCTAATACAACACAGAGTTACCTATCTAATACAACACAGAGAGTACTACCTATCTAATACAACACAGAGTTACCTATCTAATACAACACAGAGTTACCTATCTAGTACAACACAGAGTTACCTATCTAATACAACACAGAGTTACCTATCTAATACAACACAGAGTTACCTATCTAATACAACACAGAGTTACCTATCTAATACAACACAGAGTTACCTATCTAATACAACACAGAGTTACCTATCTAATACAACACAGAGTTACCTATCTAATACAACACAGAGTTACCTATCTAATACAACACAGAGTTACCTATCTAATACAAGTTACCTATCTAATACAACAGAGTTACCTATCTAATACAACACAGAGTTACCTATCTAATACAACACAGAGTTACCTATCTAGTACTACCTATCTAATACAACACAGAGTTACCTATCTAATACAACACAGAGTTACCTACCTAATACAACACAGAGTTACCTATCTAGTTACCTATCTACAACACAGAGTTACCTATCTAATACACAGAGTTACCTATCTAGTACAACACAGAGTTACCTATCTAGTACAACACAGAGTTACCTATCTAGTATCTAATACAAACAGAGTTACCTATCTAATACAACACAGAGTTACCTATCTAATACAACACAGAGTTACCTATCTAGTACTACCTATCTAATACAACACAGAGTTACCTATCTAATACAACACAGAGTTACCTATCTAGTACAACACAGAGTTACCTATCTAGTACAACACAGAGTTACCTATCTAATACAACACAGAGTTACCTATCTAGTACAACACAGAGTTACCTATCTAGTACAACACAGAGTTACCTATCTAATACAACACAGAGTTACCTATCTAGTACAACACAGAGTTACCTATCTAATACAACACAGAGTTACCTATCTAATACAACACAGAGAGTTACCTATCTAATACAACACAGAGTTACCTATCTAATACAACACAGAGTTACCTATCTAATACAACACAGAGTTACCTATCTAGTACAGTTACCTATCTAGTTACCTATCTAATACAACACAGAGTTACCTATCTAGTACAACACAGAGTTACCTATCTAATACAACACAGAGTTACCTATCTAATACAACACAGAGTTACCTATCTAATACAACACAGAGTTACCTATCTAGTACTACCTATCTAATACAACACAGAGTTACCTATCTAATACAACACAGAGTTACCTATCTATACTACCTATCTAATACAACACAGAGTTACCTATCTAATACAACACAGAGTTACCTATCTAGTACAGAGTTACCTATCTAATACAACACAGAGTTACCTATCTAATACAACACAGAGTTACTATCTACTACCTATCTAGTACAACACAGAGTTACCTATCTAATACAACACAGAGTTACCTATCTAATACAACACAGAGTTACCTATCTACAACACAGAGTTACCTATCTAATACAACACAGAGTTACCTATCTAGTTACCTATCTAGTACTACCTATCTAATACAACACAGAGTTACCTATCTAATACAACACAGAGTTACCTATCTAATACAACACAGAGTTACCTATCTAGTACTACCTATCTAATACAACACAGAGTTACCTATCTAATACAACACAGAGTTACCTATCTAGTACTACCTATCTAATACAACACAGAGTTACCTATCTAATACAACACAGAGTTACCTATCTAGTACTACCTATCTAATACAACACAGAGTTACCTATCTAATACAACACAGAGTTACCTATCTAGTACAACACAGAGTTACCTATCTAGTACTACCTATCTAATACAACACAGAGTTACCTATCTAGTACAACACAGAGTTACCTATCTAGTACTACCTATCTAATACAACACAGAGTTACCTATCTAGTACTACCTATCTAATACAACACAGAGTTACCTATCTAGTACAACACAGAGTTACCTATCTAGTACTACCTATCTAATACAACACAGAGTTACCTATCTAGTACAACACAGAGTTACCTATTTAGTACAACACAGAGTTACCTATCTAGTACTACCTATCTAATACAACACAGTTACCTATCTAATACAACACAGAGTTACCTATCTAGTACTACCTATCTAATACAACACAGTTACCTATCTAATACAACACAGAGTTACCTATCTAATACAACACAGAGTTACCTATCTAATACAACACAGAGTTACCTATCTAATACAACACAGAGTTACCTATCTAGTACTACCTATCTAATACAACACAGAGTTACCTATCTAATACAACACAGAGTTACCTATCTAGTACTACCTATCTAATACAACACAGAGTTACCTATCTAATACAACACAGAGTTACCTATCTAATACAACACAGAGTTACCTATCTAATACAACACAGAGTTACCTATCTAATACAACACAGAGTTACCTATCTAATACAACACAGAGTTACCTATCTAGTACAACACAGAGTTACCTATCTAATACAACACACTAGAGTTACCTATCTAATACAACACAGAGTTACCTATCTAGTACAACACAGAGTTACCTATCTAATACAACACAGAGTTACCTATCTAATACAACACAGAGTTACCTATCTAATACAACACAGAGTTACCTATCTAGTACAACACAGAGTTACCTATCTAATACAACACAGAGTTACCTATCTAATACAACACAGAGTTACCTATCTAATACAACACAGAGTTACCTATCTAGTACAACACAGAGTTACCTATCTAGTACAGAGTTACCTATCTAATACAACACAGAGTTACCTATCTAATACAACACAGAGTTACCTATCTAATACAACACAGAGTTACCTATCTAGTACAACACAGAGTTACCTATCTAGTACTACCTATCTAATACAACACAGAGTTACCTATCTAGTACAACACAGAGTTACCTATCTAGTACAACACAGAGTTACCTATCTAGTACTACCTATCTAATACAACACAGAGTTACCTATCTAATACAACACAGAGTTACCTATCTAGTACTACCTATCTAATACAACACAGTTACCTATCTAATACAACACAGAGTTACCTATCTAATACAACACAGAGTTACCTATCTAATACAACACAGAGTTACCTATCTAATACAACACAGAGTTACCTATCTAGTACTACCTATCTAATACAACACAGAGTTACCTATCTAATACAACACAGAGTTACCTATCTAGTACTACCTATCTAATACAACACAGAGTTACCTATCTAATACAACACAGAGTTACCTATCTAATACAACACAGAGTTACCTATCTAATACAACACAGAGTTACCTATCTAATACAACACAGAGTTACCTATCTAATACAACACAGAGTTACCTATCTAATAATACAACACAGAGTTACCTATCTAGTACAACACAGAGTTACCTATCTAATACAACACAGAGTTACCTATCTAATACAACACAGAGTTACCTATCTAATACAACACAGAGTTACCTATCTAGTACAACACAGAGTTACCTATCTAGTACAACACAGAGTTACCTATCTAATACAACACAGAGTTACCTATCTAATACAACACAGAGTTACCTATCTAATACAACACAGAGTTACCTATCTAATACAACACAGAGTTACCTATCTAATACAACACAGAGTTACCTATCTAGTACAACACAGAGTTACCTATCTAATACAACACAGAGTTACCTATCTAATACAACACAGAGTTACCTATCTAGTACTACCAACACAGAGTTACCTATCTAATTCAACACAGAGTTACCTATCTAGTACAACACAGAGTTACCTATCTAGTACTACCTATCTAATACAACACAGAGTTACCTATCTAGTACAACACAGAGTTACCTATCTAATACAACACAGAGTTACCTATCTAATACAACAGAGTTACCTATCTAATACAACACAGAGTTACCTATCTAATACAACACAGAGTTACCTATCTAATTCAACACAGAGTTACCTATCTAATAAAACACAGAGTTACCTATCTAATACAACACAGAGTTACCTATCTAATACAACACAGAGTTACCTATCTAGTACAACACAGAGTTACCTATCTAATACAACACAGAGTTACCTATCTAATACAACACAGTTACCTATCTAGTACTACCTATCTAATACAACACAGAGTTACCTATCTAGTACTACCTATCTAATACAACACAGAGTTACCTATCTAATACAACACAGAGTTACCTATCTAATACAACACAGAGTTACCTATCTAATACAACACAGAGTTACCTATCTAATACAACACAGAGTTACCTATCTAGTACTACCTATCTAATACAACACAGAGTTACCTATCTAATACAACACAGAGTTACCTATCTAATACAACACAGAGTTACCTATCTAATACAACACAGAGTTACCTATCTAATACAACAACACAGAGTTACCTATCTAATACAACACAGAGTTACCTATCTACAACACAGAGTTACCTATCTAGTACAACACAGAGTTACCTATCTAGTCTAATACAACACAGAGTTACCTATCTAATACAACACAGAGTTACCTATCTAGTACTACCTATCTAATACAACACAGAGTTACCTATCTAATACAACACAGAGTTACCTATCTAATACAACACAGAGTTACCTATCTAATACAACACAGAGTTACCTATCTAATACAACACAGAGTTACTATCTACTCTATCTAGTACAACACAGAGTTACCTATCTAATACAACACAGAGTTACCTATCTAATACAACACAGAGTTACCTATCTAGTACAACACAGAGTTACCTATCTAATACAACACAGAGTTACCTATCTAATACAACACAGAGTTACCTACCTAATACTACCTATCTAATACAACACAGAGTTACCTATCTAATACAACACAGAGTATCTAGTACTATCTAGTACTACCTATCTAATACAACACAGAGTTACCTATCTAATACAACACAGAGTTACCTATCTAGTACCTATCTAATACAACACAGAGTTACCTATCTAGTTACCTATCTAATACAACACAGAGTTACCTATCTAATACAACACAGAGTTACCTATCTAATACAACACAGAGTTACCTATCTAGTACAACACAGAGTTACCTATCTAATACAACACAGAGTTACCTATCTAATACAACACAGAGTTACCTATCTAATACAACACAGAGTTACCTATCTAATACAACACAGAGTTACCTATCTAGTACAACACAGAGTTACCTATCTAGTACAACACAGAGTTACCTATCTAATACAACACAGAGTTACCTATCTAATACAACACAGAGTTACCTATCTAGTACAACACAGAGTTACCTATCTAATACAACACAGAGTTACCTATCTAATACAACACAGTTACCTATCTAGTACTACCTATCTAATACAACACAGAGTTACCTATCTAGTACTACCTATCTAATACAACACAGAGTTACCTATCTAATACAACACAGAGTTACCTATCTAATACAACACAGAGTTACCTATCTAATACAACACAGAGTTACCTATCTAATACAACACAGAGTTACCTATCTAGTACTACCTATCTAATACAACACAGAGTTACCTATCTAATACAACACAGAGTTACCTATCTAGTACAACACAGAGTTACCTATCTAATACAACACAGAGTTACCTATCTAATACAACACAGAGTTACCTTTCTAATACAACACAGAGTTACCTATCTAATACAACACAGAGTTACCTATCTAGTACAACACAGAGTTACCTATCTAGTACAACACAGAGTTACCTATCTAATACAACACAGAGTTACCTATCTAGTACTACCTATCTAGTACAACACAGAGTTACCTATCTAATACAACACAGAGTTACCTATCTAATACAACACAGAGTTACCTACCTAATACAACACAGAGTTACCTATCTAGTACTACCTATCTAGTACAACACAGAGTTACCTATCTAATACAACACAGAGTTACCTATCTAATACAACACAGAGTTACCTATCTAGTACAACACAGAGTTACCTATCTAGTACTACCTATCTAATACAACACAGAGTTACCTATCTAGTACTACCTATCTAATACAACACAGAGTTACCTATCTAGTACTACCTATCTAATACAACACAGAGTTACCTATCTAGTACTACCTATCTAATACAACACAGATTTACCTATCTAATACAACACAGAGTTACCTATCTAGTACTACCTATCTAATACAACACAGAGTTACCTATCTAGTACTACCTATCTAATACAACACAGAGTTACCTATCTAATACAACACAGAGTTACCTATCTAATACAACACAGAGTTACCTATCTAGTACAACACAGAGTTACCTATCTAATACAACACAGAGTTACCTATCTAATACAACACAGAGTTACCTATCTAATACAACACAGAGTTACCTATCTAGTACAACACAGAGTTACCTATCTAGTACAACACAGAGTTACCTATCTAATACAACACAGAGTTACCTATCTAATACAACACAGAGTTACCTATCTAATACAACACAGAGTTACCTATCTAGTACTACCTATCTAATACAACACAGAGTTACCTATCTAGTACAACACAGAGTTACCTATCTAGTACAACACAGAGTTACCTATCTAATACAACACAGAGTTACCTATCTAATACAACACAGAGTTACCTATCTAATACAACACAGAGTTACCTATCTAGTACTACCTATCTAATACAACACAGAGTTACCTATCTAATACAACACAGAGTTACCTATCTAATACAACACAGAGTTACCTATCTAATACAACACAGAGTTACCTATCTAATACAACACAGAGTTACCTATCTAGTACAACACAGAGTTACCTATCTAGTACAACACAGAGTTACCTATCTAATACAACACAGAGTTACCTATCTAGTACTACCTATCTAATACAACACAGAGTTACCTATCTAATACAACACAGAGTTACCTATCTAATACAACACAGAGTTACCTATCTAATACAACACAGAGTTACCTATCTAATACAACACAGAGTTACCTATCTAATACAACACAGAGTTACCTATCTAGTACAACACAGAGTTACCTATCTAGTACAACACAGAGTTACCTATCTAATACAACACAGAGTTACCTATCTAGTACTACCTATCTAGTACAACACAGAGTTACCTATCTAATACAACACAGAGTTACCTATCTAATACAACACAGAGTTACCTACCTAATACAACACAGAGTTACCTATCTAGTACTACCTATCTAATACAACACAGAGTTACCTATCTAATACAACACAGAGTTACCTATCTAATACAACACAGAGTTACCTATCTAATACAACACAGAGTTACCTATCTAATACAACACAGAGTTACCTATCTAATACAACACAGAGTTACCTATCTAGTACAACACAGAGTTACCTATCTAATACAACACAGAGTTACCTATCTAATACAACACAGAGTTACCTATCTAGTACTACCTATCTAATACAACACAGAGTTACCTATCTAATACAACACAGAGTTACCTATCTAGTACAACACAGAGTTACCTATCTAGTACTACCTATCTGCACAGACCATACAAACGCTCCACACCGCGTGGCCGCGGCCACCCTAATCTGGTGGTCCCAGCGCGCACGACCCACGTGGAGTTCCAGGTCTCCGGTAGCCTCTGGAACTGCCGATCTGCGGCCAACAAGGCAGAGTTCATCTCCGCCTATGTCTCCCTCCAGTCCCTCGACTTCTTGGCACTGACGGAAACATGGATCACCACAGACAACACTGCTACTCCTACTGCTCTCTCTTCGTCTGCCCACGTGTTCTCGCACACCCCGAGAGCTTCTGGTCAGCGGGGTGGTGGCACCGGGATCCTCATCTCTCCCAAGTGGTCATTCTCTTTCTCCCCTTACCCATCTGTCTATCGCCTCCTTTGAATTCCATGCTGTCACAGTTACCAGCCCTTTCAAGCTTAACATCCTTATCATTTATCGCCCTCCAGGTTCCCTCGGAGAGTTCATCAATGAGCTTGATGCCTTGATAAGCTCCTTTCCTGAGGACGGCTCACCTCTCACAGTTCTGGGCGACTTTAACCTCCCCACGCCTACCTTTGACTCATTCCTCTGCCTCCTTCTTTCCACTCCTCTCCTCTTTTGACCTCACCCTCTCACCTTCCCCCTACTCACAAGGCAGGAAATACGCTCGACCTCATCTTTACTAGATGCTGTTCTTCCACTAACCTCGTTGCAACTCCCCTCCAAGTCTCCGACCACTACCTTGTATCCTTTTCCCTCTCGCTCTCATCCAACACTTCCCACACTGCCCCTACTCGGATGGTATCGCGCCGTCCCAACCTTCGCTCTCTCTCCCCGCTCTCTCTCCTCTTCCATCCTATCATCTCTTCCCTCTGCTCAAACCTTCTCCAACCTATCTCCTGATTCTGCCTCCTCAACCCTCCTCTCCTCCCTTTCTGCATCCTTTGACTCTCTATGTCCCCTATCCTCCAGGCCGGCTCGGTCCTCCCCTCCCGCTCCGTGGCTCGACGACTCATTGCGAGCTCACAGAACAGGGCTCCGGGCAGCCGGCGGAAATGGAGGAAAACTCGCCTCCCTGCGGACCTGACATCCTTTCACTCCCTCCTCTCTACATTTTCCTCTTCTCTCTCTGCTGCTAAAGCCACTTTCTACCACTCTAAATTCCAAGCATCTGCCTCTAACCCTAGGAAGCTCTTTGCAACCTTCTCCTCCCTCCTGAATCCTCCTCCCCCTCCCCCTCCTCCCCTCTCTGCAGATGACTTCGTCAACCATTTTGAAAAGAAGGTCGACGACATCCGATCCTCGTTTGCTAAGTCAAACGACACCGCTGGTTCTGCTCACACTGCCCTACCCTGTGCTCTGACCTCTTTCTCCCCTCTCTCTCCAGATGAAATCTCGCGTCTTGTGACAACCGGCCGCCCTACAACCTGCCCGCTTGACCCTATCCCCTCCTCTCTTCTCCAGACCATTTCCGGAGACCTCCTCCCTTACCTCACCTCGCTCATCAACTCATCCCTGACCGCTGGCTACGTCCCTTCCGTCTTCAAGAGAGCGAGAGTTGCACCCTTCTGAAAAAACCTACACTCGATCCCTCCGATGTCAACAACTACAGACCAGTATCCCTTCTTTCTTTTCTCTCCAAAACTCTTGACGTGCCGTCCTTGGCCAGCTCTCCCGCTATCTCTCTCAGAATGACCTTCTTGATCCAAATCAGTCAGGTTTCAAGACTAGTCATTCAACTGAGACTGCTCTTCTCTGTATCACGGAGGCGCTCCGCACTACTAAAGCTAACTCTCTCTCCTCTGCTCTCATCCTTCTAGACCTATCGGCTGCCTTGATACTGTGAACCATCAGATCCTCCTCTCCACCCTCTCCGAGTTGGGCATCTCCGGCGCGGCCCACGCTTGGATTGCGTCCTACCTGACAGGTCGCTCCTACCAGGTGGCGTGGCGAGAATCCGTCTCCACACCACGTGCTCTCACCACTGGTGTCCCCCAGGGCTCTGTTCTAGGCCCTCTCCTATTCTCGCTATACACCAAGTCACTTGGCTCTGTCATAACCTCACATGGTCTCTCCTATCATTGCTATGCAGACACACAATTAATCTTCTCCTTTCCCCTTCTGATGACCAGGTGGCGAATCGCATCTCTGCATGTCTGGCAGACATATCCGTGTGGATGACGGATCACCACCTCAAGCTGAACCTCGGCAAGACGGAGCTGCTCTTCCTCCCGGGGAAGGACTGCCCGTTCCATGATCTCGCCATCACGGTTGACAACTCCATTGTGTCCTCCTCCCAGAGCGCTAAGAACCTTGGCGTGATCCTGGACAACACCCTGTCGTTCTCAACTAACATCAAGGCGGTGGCCCGTTCCTGTAGGTTCATGCTCTACAACATCCGCAGAGTACGACCCTGCCTCACACAGGAAGCGGCGCAGGTCCTAATCCAGGCACTTGTCATCTCCCGTCTGGATTACTGCAACTCGCTGTTGGCTGGCCTCCCTGCCTGTGCCATTAAACCCTTACAACTCATCCAGAACGCCGCAGCCCGTCTGGTGTTCAACCTTCCCAAGTTCTCTCACGTCACCCCGCTCCTCCGCTCCCTCCACTGGCTTCCAGTTGAAGCTCGCATCCGCTACAAGACCATGGTGCTTGCCTACGGAGCTGTGAGGGGAACGGCACCTCAGTACCTCCAGGCTCTGATCAGGCCCTACACCCAAACAAGGGCACTGCGTTCATCCACCTCTGGCCTGCTCGCCTCCCTACCACTGAGGAAGTACAGTTCCCGCTCAGCCCAGTCAAAACTGTTCGCTGCTCTGGCCCCCCAATGGTGGAACAAACTCCCTCACGACGCCAGGACAGCGGAGTCAATCACCACCTTCCGGAGACACCTGAAACCCCACCTCTTTAAGGAATACCTAGGATAGGATAAAGTAATCCCTCTCACCCCCTCCCCTGAAAAGATTTAGATGCACTACTGTTCCACTGGAGGTCATAAGGTGAATGCACCAATTTGTAAGTCGCTCTGGATAAGAGCGTCTGCTAAATGACTTAAATGTAAATGTATCTAATACAACACAGAGTTACCTATCTAATACAACACAGAGTTACCTATCTAGTACAACACAGAGTTACCTATCTAATACAACACAGAGTTACCTATCTAATACAACAGAGTTACCTATCTAATACAACACAGAGTTACCTATCTAATACAACACAGAGTTACCTATCTAATTCAACACAGAGTTACCTATCTAATACAACACAGAGTTACCTATCTAATACAACACAGAGTTACCTATCTAATACAACACAGAGTTACCTATCTAATACAACACAGAGTTACCTATCTAATACAACACAGAGTTACCTATCTAGTACAACACAGAGTTACCTATCTAATACAACACAGAGTTACCTATCTAATACAACACAGTTACCTATCTAGTACTACCTATCTAATACAACACAGAGTTACCTATCTAGTACTACCTATCTAATACAACACAGAGTTACCTATCTAATACAACACAGAGTTACCTATCTAATACAACACAGAGTTACCTATCTAATACAACACAGAGTTACCTATCTAATACAACACAGAGTTACCTATCTAGTACTACCTATCTAATACAACACAGAGTTACCTATCTAATACAACACAGAGTTACCTATCTAGTACAACACAGAGTTACCTATCTAATACAACACAGAGTTACCTATCTAATACAACACAGAGTTACCTATCTAATACAACACAGAGTTACCTATCTAATACAACACAGAGTTACCTATCTAATACAACACAGAGTTACCTATCTAATACAACACAGAGTTACCTATCTAGTACAACACAGAGTTACCTATCTAGTACAACACAGAGTTACCTATCTAATACAACACAGAGTTACCTATCTAGTACTACCTATCTAATACAACACAGAGTTACCTATCTAGTACAACACAGAGTTACCTATCTAATACAACACAGAGTTACCTATCTAATACAACACAGAGTTACCTACCTAATACAACACAGAGTTACCTATCTAGTACTACCTATCTAGTACAACACAGAGTTACCTATCTAATACAACACAGAGTTACCTATCTAATACAACACAGAGTTACCTATCTAGTACAACACAGAGTTACCTATCTAGTACTACCTATCTAATACAACACAGAGTTACCTATCTAATACAACACAGAGTTACCTATCTAGTACTACCTATCTAATACAACACAGAGTTACCTATCTAGTACTACCTATCTAATACAACACAGAGTTACCTATCTAGTACTACCTATCTAATACAACACAGAGTTACCTATCTAATACAACACAGAGTTACCTATCTAGTACTACCTATCTAATACAACACAGAGTTACCTATCTAGTACTACCTATCTAATACAACACAGAGTTACCTATCTAATACAACACAGAGTTACCTATCTAATACAACACAGAGTTACCTATCTAGTACAACACAGAGTTACCTATCTAATACAACACAGAGTTACCTATCTAATACAACACAGAGTTACCTATCTAATACAACACAGAGTTACCTATCTAGTACAACACAGAGTTACCTATCTAGTACAACACAGAGTTACCTATCTAATACAACACAGAGTTACCTATCTAATACAACACAGAGTTACCTATCTAATACAACACAGAGTTACCTATCTAGTACTACCTATCTAATACAACACAGAGTTACCTATCTAATACAACACAGAGTTACCTATCTAATACAACACAGAGTTACCTATCTAATACAACACAGAGTTACCTATCTAATACAACACGGAGTTACCTATCTAATACAACACAGAGTTACCTATCTAATACAACACAGAGTTACCTATCTAGTACTACCTATCTAGTACAACACAGAGTTACCTATCTAATACAACACAGAGTTACCTATCTAATACAACACAGAGTTACCTATCTAATACAACACAGAGTTACCTATCTAATACAACACAGAGTTACCTATCTAGTACTACCTATCTAGTACAACACAGAGTTACCTATCTAATACAACACAGAGTTACCTATCTAGTACTACCTATCTAATACAACACAGAGTTACCTATCTAGTACAACACAGAGTTACCTATCTAATACAACACAGAGTTACCTATCTAATACAACACAGAGTTACCTATCTAATACAACACAGAGTTACCTATCTAATACAACACAGAGTTACCTATCTAATACAACACAGAGTTACCTACCTAATACAACACAGAGTTACCTATCTAGTACTACCTATCTAATACAACACAGAGTTACCTATCTAGTACAACACAGAGTTACCTATCTAATACAACACAGAGTTACCTATCTAATACAACACAGAGTTACCTACCTAATACAACACAGAGTTACCTATCTAGTACTGCCTATCTAGTACAACACAGAGTTACCTATCTAATACAACACAGAGTTACCTATCTAATACAACACAGAGTTACCTATCTAGTACAACACAGAGTTACCTATCTAGTACTACCTATCTAATACAACACAGAGTTACCTATCTAATACAACACAGAGTTACCTATCTAGTACTACCTATCTAATACAACACAGAGTTACCTATCTAGTACTACCTATCTAATACAACACAGAGTTACCTATCTAGTACTACCTATCTAATACAACACAGAGTTACCTATCTAATACAACACAGAGTTACCTATCTAGTACTACCTATCTAATACAACACAGAGTTACCTATCTAGTACTACCTATCTAATACAACACAGAGTTACCTATCTAATACAACACAGAGTTACCTACCTAATACAACACAGAGTTACCTATCTAGTACTACCTATCTAGTACAACACAGAGTTACCTATCTAATACAACACAGAGTTACCTATCTAATACGCCTATGTCTCCCTCCAGTCCCTCGACTTCTTGGCACTGACGGAAACATGGATCACCACAGACAACACTGCTACTCCTACTGCTCTCTCTTCGTCTGCCCACGTGTTCTCGCACACCCCGAGAGCTTCTGGTCAGCGGGGTGGTGGCACCGGGATCCTCATCTCTCCCAAGTGGTCATTCTCTCTTTCTCCCCTTACCCATCTGTCTATCGCCTCCTTTGAATTCCATGCTGTCACAGTTACCAGCCCTTTCAAGCTTAACATCCTTATCATTTATCGCCCTCCAGGTTCCCTCGGAGAGTTCATCAATGAGCTTGATGCCTTGATAAGCTCCTTTCCTGAGGACGGCTCACCTCTCACAGTTCTGGGCGACTTTAACCTCCCCACGCCTACCTTGACTCATTCCTCTCTGCCTCCTTCTTTCCACTCCTCTCCTCTTTTGACCTCACCTCTCACCTTCCCCCCTACTCACAAGGCAGGAAATACGCTCGACCTCATCTTTACTAGATGCTGTTCTTCCACTAACCTCGTTGCAACTCCCTCCAAGTCTCCGACCACTACCTTGTATCCTTTTCCTCTCGCTCTCATCCAACACTTCCCACACTGCCCCTACTCGGATGGTATCGCGCCGTCCCAACCTTCGCTCTCTCTCCCCCGCTACTCTCTCCTCTTCCATCCTATCATCTCTTCCCTCTGCTCAAACCTTCTCCAACCTATCTCCTGATTCTGCCTCCTCAACCCTCCTCTCCTCCCTTTCTGCATCCTTTGACTCTCTATGTCCCCTATCCTCCAGGCCGGCTCGGTCCTCCCCTCCCGCTCCGTGGCTCGACGACTCATTGCGAGCTCACAGAACAGGGCTCCGGGCAGCCGAGCGGAAATGGAGGAAAACTCGCCTCCCTGCGGACCTGACATCCTTTCACTCCCTCCTCTCTACATTTTCCTCTTCTCTCTCTGCTGCTAAAGCCACTTTCTACCACTCTAAATTCCAAGCATCTGCCTCTAACCCTAGGAAGCTCTTTGCAACCTTCTCCTCCCTCCTGAATCCTCCTCCCCTCCCCCTCCTCCCTCTCTGCAGATGACTTCGTCAACCATTTTGAAAAGAAGGTCGACGACATCCGATCCTCGTTTGCTAAGTCAAACGACACCGCTGGTTCTGCTCACACTGCCCTACCCTGTGCTCTGACCTCTTTCTCCCTCTCTCTCCAGATGAAATCTCGCGTCTTGTGACGGCCGGCCGCCCTACAACCTGCCCGCTTGACCCTATCCCCTCCTCTCTTCTCCAGACCATTTCCGGAGACCTCCTCCTTACCTCACCTCGCTCATCAACTCATCCCTGACCGCTGGCTACGTCCCTTCCGTCTTCAAGAGAGCGAGAGTTGCACCCCTTCTGAAAAAACCTACACTCGATCCCTCCGATGTCAACAACTACAGACCAGTATCCCTTCTTTCTTTTCTCTCCAAAACTCTTGAACGTGCCGTCCTTGGCCAGCTCTCCCGCTATCTCTCTCAGAATGACCTTCTTGATCCAAATCAGTCAGGTTTCAAGACTAGTCATTCAACTGAGACTGCTCTTCTCTGTATCACGGAGGCGCTCCGCACTGCTAAAGCTAACTCTCTCTCCTCTGCTCTCATCCTTCTAGACCTATCGGCTGCCTTCGATACTGTGAACCATCAGATCCTCCTCTCCACCCTCTCCGAGTTGGGCATCTCCGGCGCGGCCCACGCTTGGATTGCGTCCTACCTGACAGGTCGCTCCTACCAGGTGGCGTGGCGAGAATCCGTCTCCACACCACGTGCTCTCACCACTGGTGTCCCCCAGGGCTCTGTTCTAGGCCCTCTCCTATTCTCGCTATACACCAAGTCACTTGGCTCTGTCATAACCTCACATGGTCTCTCCTATCATTGCTATGCAGACGACACACAATTAATCTTCTCCTTTCCCCTTCTGATGACCAGGTGGCGAATCGCATCTCTGCATGTCTGGCAGACATATCCGTGTGGATGACGGATCACCACCTCAAGCTGAACCTCGGCAAGACGGAACTGCTCTTCCTCCCGGGGAAGGACTGCCCGTTCCATGATCTCGCCATCACGGTTGACAACTCCATTGTGTCCTCCTCCCAGAGCGCTAAGAACCTTGGCGTGATCCTGGACAACACCCTGTCGTTCTCAACTAACATCAAGGCGGTGGCCCGTTCCTGTAGGTTCATGCTCTACAACATCCGCAGAGTACGACCCTGCCTCACACAGGAAGCGGCGCAGGTCCTAATCCAGGCACTTGTCATCTCCCGTCTGGATTACTGCAACTCGCTGTTGGCTGGCCTCCCTGCCTGTGCCATTAAACCCCTACAACTCATCCAGAACGCCGCAGCCCGTCTGGTGTTCAACCTTCCCAAGTTCTCTCACGTCACCCCGCTCCTCCGCTCCCTCCACTGGCTTCCAGTTGAAGCTCGCATCCGCTACAAGACCATGGTGCTTGCCTACGGAGCTGTGAGGGGAACGGCACCTCAGTACCTCCAGGCTCTGATCAGGCCCTACACCCAAACAAGGGCACTGCGTTCATCCACCTCTGGCCTGCTCGCCTCCCTACCACTGGGGAAGTACAGTTCCCGCTCAGCCCAGTCAAAACTGTTCGCTGCTCTGGCCCCCCAATGGTGGAACAAACTCCCTCACGACGCCAGGACAGCGGAGTCAATCACCACCTTCCGGAGACACCTGAAACCCCACCTCTTTAAGGAATACCTAGGATAGGATAAAGTAATCCCTCTCACCCCCCCTCCCCCTGAAAAGATTTAGATGCACTACTGTTCCACTGGAGGTCATAAGGTGAATGCACCAATTTGTAAGTCGCTCTGGATAAGAGCGTCTGCTAAATGACTTAAATGTAAATGTAATACAACACAGAGTTACCTATCTAGTACAACACAGAGTTACCTATCTAGTACTACCTATCTAATACAACACAGAGTTACCTATCTAATACAACACAGAGTTACCTATCTAGTACTACCTATCTAATACAACACAGAGTTACCTATCTAGTACTACCTATCTAATACAACACAGAGTTACCTATCTAGTACTACCTATCTAATACAACACAGAGTTACCTATCTAATACAACACAGAGTTACCTATCTAGTACTACCTATCTAATACAACACAGAGTTACCTATCTAGTACTACCTATCTAATACAACACAGAGTTACCTATCTAATACAACACAGAGTTACCTATCTAGTACTACCTATCTAATACAACACAGAGTTACCTATCTAGTACTACCTATCTAATACAACACAGAGTTACCTATCTAGTACAACACAGAGTTACCTATCTAATACAACACAGAGTTACCTATCTAATACAACACAGAGTTACCTATCTAATACAACACAGAGTTACCTATCTAGTACAACACAGAGTTACCTATCTAGTACAACACAGAGTTACCTATCTAATACAACACAGAGTTACCTATCTAATACAACACAGAGTTACCTATCTAATACAACACAGAGTTACCTATCTAGTACTACCTATCTAATACAACACAGAGTTACCTATCTAATACAACACAGAGTTACCTATCTAATACAACACAGAGTTACCTATCTAATACAACACAGAGTTACCTATCTAATACAACACGGAGTTACCTATCTAATACAACACAGAGTTACCTATCTAATACAACACAGAGTTACCTATCTAGTACTACCTATCTAGTACAACACAGAGTTACCTATCTAATACAACACAGAGTTACCTATCTAATACAACACAGAGTTACCTATCTAATACAACACAGAGTTACCTATCTAGTACTACCTATCTAGTACAACACAGAGTTACCTATCTAATACAACACAGAGTTACCTATCTAGTACTACCTATCTAATACAACACAGAGTTACCTATCTAGTACAACACAGAGTTACCTATCTAATACAACACAGAGTTACCTATCTAATACAACACAGAGTTACCTATCTAATACAACACAGAGTTACCTATCTAATACAACACAGAGTTACCTATCTAATACAACACAGAGTTACCTATCTAGTACAACACAGAGTTACCTATCTAGTACTACCTATCTAATACAACACAGAGTTACCTATCTAATTCAACACAGAGTTACCTATCTAATTCAACACAGAGTTACCTATCTAATACAACACAGAGTTACCTATCTAATACAACACAGAGTTACCTATCTAATACTACCTATCTAATACAACACAGAGTTACCTATCTAATTCAACACAGAGTTACCTATCTAATACAACACAGAGTTACCTATCTAATACAACACAGAGTTACCTATCTAGTACTACCTATCTAATACAACACAGAGTTACCTATCTAATACAACACAGAGTTACCTATCTAATACAACACAGAGTTACCTATCTAATTCAACACAGAGTTACCTATCTAATACAACACAGAGTTACCTATCTAATACAACACAGAGTTACCTATCTAATACTACCTATCTAATACAACACAGAGTTACCTATCTAATTCAACACAGAGTTACCTATCTAATACAACACAGAGTTACCTATCTAATACAACACAGAGTTACCTATCTAGTACTACCTATCTAATACAACACAGAGTTACCTATCTAATACAACACAGAGTTACCTATCTAATACAACACAGAGTTACCTATCTAATACAACACAGAGTTACCTATCTAATACAACACAGAGTTACCTATCTAATACAACACAGAGTTACCTATCTAGTACAACACAGAGTTACCTATCTAGTACAACACAGAGTTACCTATCTAGTACTACCTATCTAATACAACACAGAGTTACCTATCTAGTACTACCTATCTAATACAACACAGAGTTACCTATCTAGTACAACACAGAGTTACCTATCTAGTACAACACAGAGTTACCTATCTAGTACAACACAGAGTTACCTATCTAATACAACACAGAGTTACCTATCTAGTACAACACAGAGTTACCTATCTAATACAACACAGAGTTACCTATCTAATACAACACAGAGTTACCTATCTAATACAACACAGAGTTACCTATCTAATACAACACAGAGTTACCTATCTAGTACAACACAGAGTTACCTATCTAGTACTACCTATCTAGTACAACACAGAGTTACCTATCTAGTACTACCTATCTAATACAACACAGAGTTACCTATCTAATACAACACAATTTAGACAAATTGTAAACCCTGTTCATTATCCGTAATTTTAGACTTAAGCAGAATCATCCAGCGATCATCCAGGGGGCAGCGCTACCGACGTAAAGGCTCATCTAACATCTACAGAAAAGACAGAAATGCCAACGGGGGGCGATGTTACGGTCTACTTTCAGAACCACGTTCCTGTTAAGCTAAGAGAGGATCTCATGTTAAATACTGTTGTAGTAATATGGCTACAGGTTCATCTGCCTCCCTAAAGCCCATTCTGGTGGGAAGCTGCTATAGACCAGTCAGTATCTGGATAATGTTAAATACTGTTGTAGTAATATGGCTACAGGTTCATCTGCCTCACCTAAAGCCCATTCTGGTGGGAAGCTGCTATAGACCAGTCAGTATCTTGTAGTAATATGGCTACAGGTTCATCTGCCTCACCTAAAGCCCATTCTGGTGGGAAGCTGCTATAGACCAGTCAGTATCTGGGTAATGTTAAATACTGTTGTAGTAATATGGCTACAGGTTCATCTGCCTCACCTAAAGCCCATTCTGGTGGGAAGCTGCTATAGACCAGTCAGTATCTGGGTAATGTTAAATACTGTTGAAGTAATATGGCTACAGGTTCATCTGCCTCACCTAAAGCCCATTCTGGTGGGAAGCTGCTATAGACAGTCAGTATCTGGATAATGTTAAATACTGTTGTAGTAATATGGCTACAGGTTCATCTGCCTCACCTAAAGCCCATTCTGGTGGGAAGCTGCTATAGACCAGTCAGTATCTGGATCATGTTAAATACTGTTGTAGTAATATGGCTACAGGTTCATCTGCCTCACCTAAAGCCCATTCTGGTGGGAAGCTGCTATAGACCACCAAGTGCTAACAGTCAGTATCTGGATAATGTTAAATACTGTTGTAGTAATATGGCTACAGGTTCATCTGCCTCACCTAAAGCCCATTCTGGAGGGAAGCTGCTATAGACAGTCAGTATCTGGATAATGTTAAATACTGTTGTAGTAATATGGCTACAGGTTCATCTGCCTCCCCTAAAGCCCATTCTGGAGGGAAGCTGCTATAGACCAGTCAGTATCTGGATAATGTTAAATACTGTTGAAGTAATATGGCTACAGGTTCATCTGCCTCACCTAAAGCCCATTCTGGTGGGAAGCTGCTATAGACCACCAAGTGCTAACAGTCAGTATATGGACAATGTGTGAAATGCTTGATAACATACAGAGCCTCCGGAAAGTACAGCCTTATTCTGAAATTGATTAAATAAATTAAAACTCAGCAATCTATACACAATACCCCATAATGACATCACAATACCCCATAATGACATCACAATACTCCATAATGACATCACAATACCCCATAATGACATCACAATACTCCATAATGACATCACAATACCCCACAATACTCCATAATATGGTCTGATGAAACCATGATTGAACTATTTGGCCTGAGTGCCAAGTGTCACGTCTGGATGAAACCTGGCACCATCTCTACGGTGAAGCATGGTGGTGAAAGCATTATGCTGTGGGGATATTTTTCAGCATCAGGGACTGGGAGACTAGTCAGGATCGAGGCAAAGATGAACGGAGTAAAGTACAGAGAGATCCTTGATGAAAACCTGCTCCAGAGCGCTCAGGACCTCAAACTGGGGCGAAGGTTCACCTTCCGACAGGACAACGACCCTAAGCACACTGCCAAGACAATGCAGGAGTGGCTTCGGGACAAGTCTCTGAATGTCCTTGAGTGGCCCAGCCAGCGCCTGATCGAACATCTCTGGAGAAACCTAAAAATAGCTGTGCAGCGATGCTCCCCATCCAACCTGACAGAGCTTGAGAGGATCTGCAGAGAAGAACAGAGAAACTCCCCAAATGCAGGTGTGCCAAGCTTGTAGCCTCATACTGTTTCCATGATGGCGTAGCAATGCAGGTGTGCCAAGCTTGTAGCCTCATACTGTTTCCATGATGGCGTAGCAATGCAGGTGTGCCAAGCTTGTAGCCTCATACTGTTTCCATGATGGCGTAGCAATGCAGGTGTGCCAAGCTTGTAGCCTCATACTGTTTCCATGATGGCGTAGCAATGCAGGTGTGCCAAGCTTGTAGCCTCATACTGTTTCCATGATGGCGTAGCAATGCAGGTGTGCCAAGCTTGTAGCCTCATACTGTTTCCATGATGGCGTAGCAATGCAGGTGTGCCAAGCTTGTAGCCTCATACTGTTTCCATGATGGCGTAGCAATGCAGGTGTGCCAAGCTTGTAGCCTCATACTGTTTCCATGATGGCGTAGCAATGCAGGTGTGCCAAGCTTGTAGCCTCATACTGTTTCCATGATGGCGTAGCAATGCAGGTGTGCCAAGCTTGTAGCCTCATACTGTTTCCATGATGGCGTAGCAATGCAGGTGTGCCAAGCTTGTAGCCTCATACTGTTTCCATGATGGCGTAGCAATGCAGGTGTGCCAAGCTTGTAGCCTCATACCGTTTCCATGATGGCGTAGCAATGCAGGTGTGCCAAGCTTGTAGCCTCATACTGTTTCCATGATGGCGTAGCAATGCAGGTGTGCCAAGCTTGTAGCCTCATACTGTTTCCATGATGGCGTAGCAATGCAGGTGTGCCAAGCTTGTAGCCTCATACTGTTTCCATGATGGCGTAGCAATGCAGGTGTGCCAAGCTTGTAGCCTCATACTGTTTCCATGATGGCGTAGCAATGCAGGTGTGCCAAGCTTGTAGCCTCATACTGTTTCCATGATGGCGTAGCAATGCAGGTGTGCCAAGCTTGTAGCCTCATACTGTTTCCATGATGGCGTAGCAATGCAGGTGTGCCAAGCTTGTAGCCTCATACTGTTTCCATGATGGCGTAGCAATGCAGGTGTGCCAAGCTTGTAGCCTCATACTGTTTCCATGATGGCGTAGCAATGCAGGTGTGCCAAGCTTGTAGCCTCATACTGTTTCCATGATGGCGTAGCAATGTTTCCATGATGGGCAATGTGCCAAGCTTGTAGCCTCATACTGTTTCCATGATGGCGTAGCAATGCAGGTGTGCCAAGCTTGTAGCCTCATACTGTTTCCATGATGGCGTAGCAATGCAGGTGTGCCAAGCTTGTAGCCTCATACTGTTTCCATGATGGCGTAGCAATGCAGGTGTGCCAAGCTTGTAGCCTCATACTGTTTCCATGATGGCGTAGCAATGCAGGTGTGCCAAGCTTGTAGCCTCATACTGTTTCCATGATGGCGTAGCAATGCAGGTGTGCCAAGCTTGTAGCCTCATACTGTTTCCATGATGGCGTAGCAATGCAGGTGTGCCATGATTTCCTTGTAAAGCTTGTAGCCTCATACTGTTTCCATGATGGCGTAGCAATGCAGGGTGTGCCAAGCTTGTAGCCTCATACTGTTTCCATGATGGCGTAGCAATGCAGGTGTGCCAAGCTTGTAGCCTCATACTGTTTCCATGATGGCGTAGCAATGCAGGTGTGCCAAGCTTGTAGCCTCATACTGTTTCCATGATGGCGTAGCAATGCAGGTGTGCCAAGCTTGTAGCCTCATACTGTTTCCATGATGGCGTAGCAATGCAGGTGTGCCAAGCTTGTAGCCTCATACTGTTTCCATGATGGCGTAGCAATGCAGGTGTGCCAAGCTTGTAGCCTCATACTGTTTCCATGATGGCGTAGCAATGCAGGTGTGCCAAGCTTGTAGCCTCATACTGTTTCCATGATGGCGTAGCAATGCAGGTGTGCCAAGCTTGTAGCCTCATACTGTTTCCATGATGGCGTAGCAATGCAGGTGTGCCAAGCTTGTAGCCTCATACTGTTTCCATGATGGCGTAGCAATGCAGGTGTGCCAAGCTTGTAGCCTCATACTGTTTCCATGATGGCGTAGCAATGCAGGTGTGCCAAGCTTGTAGCCTCATACTGTTTCCATGATGGCGTAGCAATGCAGTGTGCCAAGCTTGTAGCCTCATACTGTTTCCATGATGGCGTAGCAATGCAGGTGTGCCAAGTTTGTAGCCTCATACTGTTTCCATGATGGCGTAGCAATGCAGGTGTGCCAAGCTTGTAGCCTCATACTGTTTCCATGATGGCGTAGCAATGCAGGTGTGCCAAGCTTGTAGCCTCATACTGTTTCCATGATGGCGTAGCAATGCAGGTGTGCCAAGCTTGTAGCCTCATACTGTTTCCATGATGGCGTAGCAATGCAGGTGTGCCAAGCTTGTAGCCTCATACTGTTTCCATGATGGCGTAGCAATGCAGACATGGTTTGTTGTCCTCTCGTTTACCTTTTTGTATTTTTCGTCTTTTTCTGTATATATTCCCATTTATTTTTCAATCACTTTTACATTTTTTAATTAAATATACCTTCCGTTAAACTGCTTCACTCAATGTGACACAGATCTGCCATTTTTTTTTAGACCTTATAGCCAGAACCTCCATCAGAAGCTAGGCATCAGAAACTAACCAGCTAATTAGCTACTAGCTATTTAGTCATTGTTAGCCACTGCTAGCGGCCTTTACCTTCTGCAGAGGCACCAGTTGTTTTTTTAGCCTGGATAATACCTACCAGCCTCGGACTGTTTTTCTCCACTACAACACCGGATTCCTGCCGCAAACCCTGGACCATTACTCCTGATCATCACAGCTAGCTAGCTGCCACCGAGTGGCCCAGCCCCGAAGCTATCTCTGAGCCAGGCCCACCTCCCGGCCTGCTCAGATCAAATAAAATCAAGTCAAAGTTTATTTGTCACATGCACTGAATACAACAGGTGTAGACCTTACATTGAAATGCCTACTTACAGGCTCTAACCAATAGTGCAAAAAATGTGTGAGGTGAACAATAGGTAGGTAAAGAAATTAAACAACAGTAAAAAGACAGGCTTTATACAGTAGCGAGGCAAAATAAGTAGCGAGGCAACATACAGACACCAGTTAGTCAGGCTGATTGAGGTAGTATGTACATGTAGGTGTGGTTAAAGTGACTATGCATATATGATGAACAGAGAGTAGCAGTAGCGTAAAAGAGGGGTTGGCGGGTGGTGGGTGGGACACAATGCAGATAGCCCGGTTAGCCAATGTGCGGGAACACTGGTTGGTTGGCCCAATTGAGGTAGTATGTACATGAATGTATAGTTAAAGTGACTATGCATATATGATGAACAGAGAGTAGCAACAGCATAAAAAGAGGTGTTGGGGGGGCACACAATGCAAATAGTCAGGGTAGCCATTTGATAACCTGTTCAGCCGATGCCTCCCGGACTCTACACCCAACACGGCTAGAATCCACTACTCCACCGGATCCTTGCCATAATCTCTGGACCTTTGCATCGGATCATCGCTGCTACCGAGTGGCTATAGTGGCTAACGCCCCTGTCCTGAAGGTAGTGTAACAGTTAGCTGCGAGCCAGGCGCATCTCCTGGTTAGCATACGAAATTACTACAACTACAATACCTCTTTCGCCAACTGGCCTGGTCCCTTTTGTCGACACGATGTCCCGCCGTACCACCACGACTGGTCCGCCAACGTAACTCCATCCGCCCTCAAGCGGTCTTTGCCGGACGTCAGACGCTTCTACTCGCCTGCTAACTTTAACCACTGTGTCTCCCGTGTGCTAGCGTAGTAACGACTACCAAGCTGCTTCCCTGGTCCTTCTATTGTTGTTCACTGGACCCTATAACCACTTGGATACATAGCTGATGCCTGCTCGGTAGCGTAGTAACGACTACCAAGCTGCTTCCCTGGTCCTTCTATTGTTGTTCACTGGACCCTATAACCACTTGGATACATAGCTGATGCCTGCTCGGTAGCGTAGTAACGACTACCAAGCTGCTTCCCTGTTCCTTCTATTGTTGTTCACTGGACCCTATAACCACTTGGATACATAGCTGATGCCTTCTGGACCCTATAACCACTTGGATACATAGCTGATGCCTTCTGGACCCTATAACCACTTGGATACATAGCTGATGCCTGCTGGACCCTATAACCACTTGGATACATAGCTGATGCCTGCTCGGTAGCGTAGTAACGACTACCAAGCTGCTTCCCTGTTCCATATATTGTTGTTCACTGGACCCTATAACCACTTGGATACATAGCTGATGCCTTCTGGACCCTATAACCACTTGGATACATAGCTGATGCCTGCTGGACCCTATAACCACTTGGATACATAGCTGATGCCTGCTGGACCCTATAACCACTTGGATACATAGCTAATGCCTGCTCGGTAGCGTAGTAACGACTACCAAGCTGCTTCCCTGGTCCTTCTATTGTTGTTCACTGGACCCTATAACCACTTGGATACATAGCCGATGCCTGCTCGGTAGCGTAGTAAAGACTACCAAGCTGCTTCCCTGGTCCTTCTATTGTTGTTCACTGGACCCTATAACCACTTGGATACATAGCTGATGCCTTCTGGACCCTATAACCACTTGGATACATAGCTGATGCCTGCTCGGTAGCGTAGTAACGACTACCAAGCTGCTTCCCTGGTCCATATATTGTTGTTCACTGGACCCTATAACCACTTGGATACATAGCTGATGCCTGCTCGGTAGCGTAGTAAAGACTACCAAGCTGCTTCCCTGGTCCATATATTGTTGTTCACTGGACCCTATGATCACTTGGATACATAGCTGATGCCTGCTGGACCCTATAACCACTTGGATACATAGCTGATGCCTTCTGGACCCTATAACCACTTGGATACATAGCTGATGCCTGCTGGACCCTATAACCACTTGGATACATAGCTGATGCCTTCTGGACCCTATAACCACTTGGATACATAGCTGATGCCTGCTGGATCCTATAACCACTTGGATACATAGCTGATGCCTTCTGGACCCTATAACCACTTGGATACATAGCTGATGCCTTCTGGACCCTATAACCACTTGGATACATAGCTGATGCCTGCTGGACCCTATAACCACTTGGATACATAGCTGATGCCTGCTGGACCCTATAACCCCTTGGATACATAGCTGATGCCTGCTGGACTGTTCATACTACTTGGATACATAGCTGATGCCTGCTGGACCCTATAACCACTTGGATACATAGCTGATGCCTTCTGGACTGTTCATACTACCTGGATACATAGCTGATGCCTGCTGGACTGTTCATACCACTTGGATACATAGCTGATGCCTGCTGGACCCTATAACCACTTGGATACATAGCTGATGCCTGCTGGACTGTTCATACTACTTGGATACATAGCTGATGCCTGCTGGACTGTTCATACCACTTGGATACATAGCTGATGCCTGCTGGACCCTATAACCACTTGGATACATAGCTGATGCCTGCTGGACCTATAACCACTTGGATACATAGCTGATGCCTGCTGGACCCTATAACCACTTGGATACATAGCTGATGCCTGCTGGACTGTTCATAACTACTTGGATACATAGCTGATGCCTGCTGGACCCTATAACCACTTGGATACATAGCTGATGCCTGCTGGACTGTTCATACCACTTGGATACATAGCTGATGCCTGTTGGACCCTATAACCACTTGGATACATAGCTGATGCCTGCTGGACCCTATAACCACTTGGATACATAGCTGATGCCTTCTGGACTGTTCATACTACTTGGATACATAGCTGATGCCTGCTGGACTGTTCATACTACTTGGATACATAGCTGATGCCTGCTGGACCCTATAACCACTTGGATACATAGCTGATGCCTTCTGGACTGTTCATACTACTTGGATACATAGCTGATGCCTGCTGGACTGTTCATACTACTTGGATACATAGCTGATGCCTGCTGGACTGTTCATACCACTTGGATACATAGCTGATGCCTGCTGGACTGTTCATACCACTTGGATACATAGCTGATGCCTTCTGGACTGTTCATACTACTTGGATACATAGCTGATGCCTGCTGGACTGTTCATACCACTTGGATACATAGCTGATGCCTTCTGGACTGTTCATACTACTTGGATACATAGCTGATGCCTGCTGGACTGTTCATACTACTTGGATACATAGCTGATGCCTGCTGGACTGTTCATACCACTTGGATACATAGCTGATGCCTGCTGGACTGTTCATACCACTTGGATACATAGCTGATGCCTGCTGGACCCTATAACCACTTGGATACATAGCAGATGCCTGCTGGACCCTATAACCACTTGGATACATAGCTGATGCCTGCTGGACCCTATAACCACTTGGATACATAGCTGATGCCTGCTGGACTGTTCATAACTACTTGGATACATAGCTGATGCCTGCTGGACCCTATAACCACTTGGATACATAGCTGATGCCTGCTGGACTGTTCATACCACTTGGATACATAGTTGATGCCTGCTGGACCCTATAACCACTTGGATACATAGCTGATGCCTTCTGGACTGTTCATACTACTTGGATACATAGCTGATGCCTGCTGGACTGTTCATACTACTTGGATACATAGCTGATGCCTGCTGGACCCTATAACCACTTGGATACATAGCTGATGCCTTCTGGACTGTTCATACTACTTGGATACATAGCTGATGCCTGCTGGACTGTTCATACTACTTGGATACATAGCTGATGCCTGCTGGACTGTTCATACTACTTGGATACATAGCTGATGCCTGCTGTACTGTTCATACCACTTGGATACATAGCTGATGCCTGCTGGACTGTTCATACCACTTGGATACATAGCTGATGCCTTCTGGACTGTTCATACTACTTGGATACATAGCTGATGCCTGCTGGACTGTTCATACTACTTGGATACATAGCTGATGCCTGCTGGACTGTTCATACCACTTGGATACATAGCTGATGCCTGCTGGACTGTTCATACCACTTGGATACATAGCTGATGCCTGCTGGACCCTATAACCACTTGGATACATAGCAGATGCCTGCTGGACCCTATAACCACTTGGATACATAGCTGATGCCTGCTGGACCCTATAACCACTTGGATACATAGCTGATGCCTGCTGGACTGTTCATAACTACTTGGATACATAGCTGATGCCTGCTGGACCCTATAACCACTTGGATACATAGCTGATGCCTGCTGGACTGTTCATACCACTTGGATACATAGTTGATGCCTGTTGGACCCTATAACCACTTGGATACATAGCTGATGCCTGCTGGACCCTATAACCACTTGGATACATAGCTGATGCCTTCTGGACTGTTCATACTACTTGGATACATAGCTGATGCCTGCTGGACTGTTCATACTACTTGGATACATAGCTGATGCCTGCTGGACCCTATAACCACTTGGATACATAGCTGATGCCTTCTGGACTGTTCATACTACTTGGATACATAGCTGATGCCTGCTGGACTGTTCATACTACTTGGATACATAGCTGATGCCTGCTGGACTGTTCATACCACTTGGATACATAGCTGATGCCTGCTGGACTGTTCATACCACTTGGATACATAGCTGATGCCTTCTGGACTGTTCATACTACTTGGATACATAGCTGATGCCTGCTGGACTGTTCATACTACTTGGATACATAGCTGATGCCTGCTGGACTGTTCATACTACTTGGATACATAGCTGATGCCTGCTGGACTGTTCATACCACTTGGATACATAGCTGATGCCTCCTGGACTGTTCATACTACTTGGATACATAGCTGATGCCTTCTGGACTGTTCATACCACTTGGATACATAGCTGATGCCTTCTGGACCCTATAACCACTTGGATACATAGCTGATGCCTGCTGGACCCTATAACCACTTGGATACATAGCTGATGCCTGCTGGACCCTATAACCACTTGGATACATAGCTGATGCCTGCTTGGACCCTATAACCACTTGGATACATAGCTGATGCCTGCTGGACTGTTCATACTACTTGGATACATAGCTGATGCCTGCTGGACTGTTCATACTACTTGGATACATAGCTGATGCCTGCTGGACCCTATAACCACTTGGATACATAGCTGATGCCTTCTGGACCCTATAACCACTTGGATACATAGCTGATGCCTGCTGGACTGTTCATACTACTTGGATACATAGCTGATGCCTGCTGGACCCTATAACCACTTGGATACATAGCTGATGCCTGCTGGACCCTATAACCACTTGGATACATAGCTGATGCCTGCTGGACCCTATAACCACTTGGATACATAGCTGATGCCTGCTTGGACCCTATAACCACTTGGATACATAGCTGATGCCTGCTGGACTGTTCATACTACTTGGATACATAGCTGATGCCTGCTGGACTGTTCATACTACTTGGATACATAGCTGATGCCTGCTGGACCCTATAACCACTTGGATACATAGCTGATGCCTTCTGGACCCTATAACCACTTGGATACATAGCTGATGCCTGCTGGACTGTTCATACCACTTGGATACATAGCTGATGCCTGCTGGACCCTATAACCACTTGGATACATAGCTGATTCCTGCTGGACTGTTCATTAATCACGGAACTTCACTTTGTTTACCTTGGTCCATCTGTCGGCCCCGTACTCAGGCCCTGTGTGTCGTTAATCGATCCTCTCTGCCCATTCAACACCATTATACCTGTTGTTGTTGTCTTAACTGATTTGCTGTTGTTGTCTTACCTGTTGTTGTCTTAGCTAGCTCTCTCAATCAACACCTGTGATTGCTTTATGCCTCGCTTTAAATGTCAATATGCCTTTGTAAACTGTTGTTTAGGATAGTTATCATTGTTTTAGTTCACTTCGGAGCCCCAAGTCCCACTCAACATATACCTCTTTTGTCCCACCTCCCACACATGCGGTGACCTCACCCAGCATGACTAGCGTGTCCAAAGATGCAACCTCTCTTATCATCACTCAATGCCTAGGTTTCCTCCACTGTACCCGCACCCCACCATACCCCTGTCTGCATATTATGCCCTGAATCTATTGTACCAGGCCCAGAAATCTGCTCCTTTTATTCTCTGTCCCCAACGCACTAGACGACCAGTTTTGATAGCCTTTAGCCGTACCCTCATCCTACTCCTCCTCTGTTCCTCAGGTGATGTGGAGGTTAACCAAGGCCCTGCGTGTCTCCAGTCACTCTCATTTGTTGACTTCTGTAATTGAAAACGCCTTGGTTTCATGCATGTTAACATCAGAAGCCTCCTCCCTAAGTTTGTTTTACTCGCTGCTTTAGCACACTCCGCCAAAGCTTGCAAAGTTCTGTCATACTTTGCAGGTCAAAATCAAATCAAATCAAATCAAATTGTATTTGTCACATACACATGGTTAGCAGATGTTAATGCGAGTGTAGCGAAATGCTTGTGCTTCTAGTTCCGACAATGCAGTGATAACCAACAAGTAATCTAACTAACAATTCTAAAACTACTGTCTTATACACAGTGTAAGGGGATAAAGAATATGTACACAAGGATATATGAGTGAGTGATGGTACAGAGCAGCATACAGTAGATGGTATCGAGTACAGTATATACATATGAGATGAGTATGTAGACAAAGTAAACAAAGTGGCATAGTTAAAGTGGCTAGTGATACATGTATTACATAAGGATGCAGTCGATGATGTAGAGTACAGTATATACGTATGCATATGAGATGAATAATGTAGGGTAAGTAACATTATATAAGGTAGCATTGTTTAAAGTGGCTAGTGATATATTTACATCATTTCCCATCAATTCCCATTATTAAAGTGGCTGGAGTTGGGTCAGTGTCAATGACAGTGTGTTGGCAGCAGCCACTCAATGGTGGCTGTTTAACAGTCTGATAGCCTTGAGATAGAAGCTGTTTTTCAGTCTCTCAGTCCCAGCTTTGATGCACCTGTACTGACCTCGCCTTCTGGATGATAGCGGGGTGAACAGGCAGTGGTTCGGGGTGGTTGATGTCCTTGATGATCTTTATGGCCTTCCTGTAACATCGGGTGGTGTAGGTGTCCTGGAGGGCAGGTAGTTTGCCCCGGTGATGCGTTGTGCAGACCTCACTACCCTCTGAGAGCCTTACGGTTGAGGGCGGAGCAGTTGCCGTACCAGGCGGTGATACAGCCGCCAGGATGCTCTCGATTTGTGCATCTGTAGAAGTTCGTGAGTGCTTTTGGTGACAAGCCGAATTTCTTCAGCCTCCTGAGGTTGAAGAGGCGCTGCTCTTCTTCACGACGCTGTCAGTGTGAGTGGACCAATTCAGTTTGTCTGTGATGTATGCCGAGGAACTTAAACTTGCTACCCTCTCCACTACTGTTCCATCGATGTGGATAGGGGGTGTTCCCTCTGCTGTTTCCTGAAGTCCACAATCATCTCCTTAGTTTTGTTGACGTTGAGTGTGAGGTTATTTTCCTGACACCACACTCCGAGGGCCCTCACCTCCTCCCTGTAGGCCGTCTCGTCGTTGTTGGTAATCAAGCCCTACCACTGTTGTGTCGTCCATAAACTTGATGATTGAGTTGGAGGCGTGCGTGGCCACGCAGTCGTGGGTGAACAGGGAGTACAGGAGAGGGCTCAGAAGCACCCTGTGGGGCCCCGTGTTGAGGATCAGCGGGAGGAGATGTTGTTGCCTACCCTCACCACCTGGGGGCGGCCCGTCAGGAAGTCCAGTACCCAGTTGCACAGGGCGGGTCGAGACCCAGGGTCTCGAGCTTGATGGACGAGCTTGGAGGGTACTATGGTGTTGAATGCCGAGCTGTAGTCGATGAACAGCATTCTCACATAGGTATTCCTCTTGTCCAGGTGGGTTAGGGCAGTGTGCAGTGTGGTTGAGATTGCATCGTCTGTGGACCTATTTGGGCGGTAAGCAACTGGGAGTGGGTCTAGGGTGTCAGGTAGGGTGGAGGTGATATGGTCTTGACTAGTCTCTCAAAGCACTTCATGATGACGGAAGTGAGTGCTACGGGCGGTAGTCGTTTAGCTCAGTTACCTTAGCTTTCTTGGGAACAGGAACAATGGTGGCCCTCTTGAAGCATGTGGGAACAGCAGACTGGTATAGGGATTGATTGAATATGTCCGTAAACACACCGGCCAGCTGGTCTGCGCATGCTCTGAGGGCGCGGCTGGGGATGCCGTCTGGGCCTGCAGCCTTGCGAGGGTTAACACGTTTAAATGTCTTACTCACCTCGGCTGCAGTGAAGGAGAGACCGCATGTTTTCGTTGCAGGCCGTGTCAGTGGCACTGTATTGTCCTCAAAGCGGGCAAAAAGTTATTTAGTCTGCCTGGGAGCAAGACATCCTGGTCCGTGACTGGGCTGGGTTTCTTCTTGTAGTCCGTGATTGACTGTAGACCCTGCCACATGCCTCTTGTGTCTGAGCCATTGAATTGAGATTCCACTTTGTCCCTGTACTGACGCTTAGCTTGTTTAATAGCCTTGCGGAGGAATAGCTGCATTGTTTATATTCGGACATGTTACCAGACACCTTGCCCTGATTAAAAGCAGTGGTTCGCGCTTTCAGTTTCACGCGAATGCTGCCATCAATCCACGGTTTTCTGGTTTGGGAATGTTTTTATCGTTGCTATGGGAACGACATCTTGACGCACGTTCTAATGAACTCGCACACCGAATCAGCATATTCGTCAATGTTGTTATCTGACGCAATACGAAACATGTCCCAGTCCACGTGATGGAAGCAGTCTTGGAGTGTGGAATCAGATTGGTCGGACCAGCGTTGAACAGACCTCATTCGTCTGTGCCCAAACAGTTCGAGCTTCTAATTTTAAAAATGTCCCCAGGCGCTCTCA